>NC_135831.1:4962059-5076505 GCF_964213995.1 Mustelus asterias
GATAATAAGTGCAACTCACCATCCCATGGACAGGTATGTGTGGGAAAAAAAAAATTAACCCTGGTTGGATTGACAGAAAGCTGAAGGAGAACAGCATGAACGGACAGAAGAACTTTAGCAACTGACCACTGAGAGGGAGCGACGGGGTTTAGTACATTTTCAAAACGTAGAACGCTGGGGGAGTTGTGAGGATGACTTCGCCCACAGAGCTGGGAATCCTTCAATCCACACAGAAAATAGGAGCAGGAGGAGGCCATTCGGCCCATTCACTGTGATCATTCCATCCCAATGCCACATTCCCGCTTTCTCCGCATACCCCTTCATCCCGTTAAAATCTTTAAAAAATGAGGGGTGACCTGCCAGAGGTTTACCAGATTATGAGTGGCGTGGACAGAGTGGATAGTCTGTTCTTTCCTAGGGTAGAACAGTCAAGACTCTGGGTCTGTACTCATTGGAGTTTAGAAGGATGAGGGGGGGTCTTATTGAAACTTACAGGAGGCCCGAATAGAGTGGACGCGGAGAGGATTTTTCCACGAGTCGGAAAAACTAGAACCAGAGGGAACAACCTCAGGCTGAAGGGACGATCCTTTAGAACCGAGATGAGGAGGAATTTCTTCAGCCAGAGGGTGGTGAATCTGTGGAACTCTTTGCCGCAGAAGGCTGTGGAGGCCGGGTCATTGAGTGTCTTTAAGACAGAGATAGATAGGTTCTTGATTGATAAGGGGATCAGGGGTTATGGGGGAAAGGCAGGCGGAGGGGGATGAGAAAAATATCAGTCATGGCGGAGCAGACTCGATGGGCCGAGTGGCCTCATTCTGCTCCCATGTCTTATGGTCTTACTAGGGGGCATAGGTTTAAGGCGCGTGGGGAATAGTTTAGAGGAGATGTGTGAGGTAAGTTTTTTACACAGAGGGGGGTGAGTGTCTGGAACGCGCTGCCCGGGGAGGGGGTGGGAGCGGGTACGATAGCGGCATTTAAGGGGCAAATAGACGGATACATGAATAGGATGGGAATGGAAGGATACGGACTCTAAGTGCATACGGTTTTAGCTTAGGCAGGCTTGGAGGGCCGAAGGGCCTGTTCCTGTGCTGTACTATTCTTTGTTCTTTAATCCTCCCTCCGCCTGTTAGAAACTAAAGGCACAATCCCCCCTCCCCACCACCCCAAGTTTTCCAGCGGTAGAGACTGCTCACCACTGACCTGTGGCGGAATCTTCCAGTCCCGCCAATGTCACCAGCCGTGCCGCCACGGTGGGAGGAGGAGGTTCACCATCGCTGGCGGGACTGGAAGATTCTGCTGGCGGGCAGCAAACTCCACCCTGAGGTTCTTGTCCTCCTTTTTGATTTGACTCCACAGCTTGCATTTGCGTAGCGCCCCTCGGTGAGGGGACGCTGCCCCTCACGGCAGCGCCCTGAGGCTAAACTCGACAGCCAGTCTCGTAGGGAGGTATGTGGGACAGGCGTCCAAATCTTGCTCAAAGAACAAAGAACAGCACAGGAACAGGCCCTTCGGCCCTCCGAACCTGCGCCAATCATGTTGTCCCATCTCAACCAATCGCCTGTATCCCTCTATTCCCCGTCTGTTCATATGCCTATCAAGCTAAGTCTTAAAAGTCGCTAACATAACTGCCTCACCCACCTCACTTGGCAGCGCATTCCAGGCCCCCACCACCCTCTGTGTAAAAATAAACCTCCCCCGCACATCTCCATAGAACCATAGAAAATTACAGCTCAGAAACAGGCCTTTTGGCCCTTCTTGTCTGTGCCGAACCATTTTATGCCTAGTCCCACTGACCTGCACTTGGACCATATCCCTCCAACCCCTCTCATCCATGAACCCGTCCAAGTTTTTCTTAAATGTTAAAAGTGACCCCGCATTTACCACTTTATCCGGCAGCTCATTCCACACTCCCACCACTCTCTGCGTGAAGAAGCCCCCCCTAATATTCCCTTTAAACTTTTCTCCTTTCACCCTTAACCCATGCCCTCTGGTTTTTTTCTCCCCTAGCCTCAGCGGAAAAAGCCTGCTTGCATTCACTCTATCTATACCCATCAAAATCTTATACACCTCTATCAAATCTCCCCTCAATCTTCTACGCTCCAGGGAATAAAGTCCCAACCTATTCAATCTCTCTCTGTAACTCAGCTTCTCAAGTCCCGGCAACATCCTTGTGAACCTTCTCTGCACTCTTTCAATCTTATTTACATCCTTCCTGTAACTAGGTGACCAAAACTGTACACAATACTCCAAATTCGGCCTCACCAATGCCTTATATAACCTTACCATAACACTCCAACTTTTATACTCGATACTCCGATTTATAAAGGCCAATGTACCAAAGGCACTCTTTACGACCCTATCCACCTGTGGCGTCACTTTTAGGGAACTCTGAACCTGTATTCCCAGATCCCTCTGTTCAACTGCACTCTTCAGAGTCCTACCATTTACCCTGTACGTTCTTCTTTGGTTTGTCCTTCCAAAGTGCAATATCTCACACTTGTCTGCGTTAAATTCCATTTGCCATTTTTCAGCCCATTTTTCTAGTTGGTCCAAATCCCTCTGCAAGCTTTGAAAACCTTCCTCACTGTCCACTACACCTCCAATCTTTGTATCATCAGCAAACTTGCTGATCCAATTTACCACATTATCATCCAGATCATTGATATAGATGACAAACAACAATGGACCCAACACCGATCCCTACGGCACACCACTAGTCACAGGCCTCCACTCAGAGAAGCAATCCTCCACAACAACTCTCTGGCTTCTTCCATTGAGCCAGTGTCTTATCCAATTTACTACCTCCCCATGTATACCCAGCGACTGAACCTTCCTAACTAACCTCCACTAAACTTTCCACCCCCTTACCTTGAACTTGTGCCCCCTTGCAATTGCCATTTGGGGAAAAGCTTCCAAGAGGTCAGTTCTAAGGAGCGTCTCAAGAGGGTTGAGGGAGGGAGCTCCAGAGCTTGGGACCCCCAGGCAGTTGAAGGCATCGCTGCCAATGGCGGAGCGATGGGAGTTGGTGGAGGGGCGGGAGATATGTACAAGAGGCCGGAATTGGAGGAGCGCAGAGATCCGGGGAGGGTCGCGGGACTGGAGGTAGTTACAGGGATAGGGAGGGGGCGGGGATCATGGAGGGATTTGAAGTCAAGGATGAGAATTTGACAGCGAGTGCTGCCGGAATGGGGAGCTAGCGAAAGGGACTTTGGCGTATGAGTGAGGCCTACATTCTCACCACTCTCTCTCAGTCAAGAAATTCCTCCGAGTCAAGACTTATTGGTGACTTATATTGACGGCTCCTGGTAATTGGTTTGATTTGGTTTATTATTGTCACATGTATTGGGATACGGTGAAAAGTATTGTTTTTTGCACTATACAGACAAAGCATACCGTTCATAGAGTACATCAGGGAGGAGGAAAGGAGGGAGTGCAGATGTAGCATTACAGATAGCTAGGGTGTAGATCAAGATCAGCTTAATATAAGGTAGGTCCTTTCGAAAGCTTTCATTCGAAAAGTCCACTCAAAAGGTTCGACACAACCTGTGAACATCAGTTGTGGAAGATCTGACTGAGTGAGGCAGTTGTCGGGTTTGAGTTTTAACTCGTGTTTCTGAGGGAGACGTAATCCAGTCCAAATTAATAACTGAATCAAAGGCTGGGGGAGATCCTGCCTATCGGAGGAGGCCCGAATTCTTGCCGAGCTCCAAAAGCATGCCTGTATCCATGACCGATAATGTCTTTGCAACAAGCGATGGCCATTCAGCCCCTCGAGCCTGTTCAAAGAGCTCGCCGCTGCTTTGTATCTTCAGTCCTGTAGCCCCTCATACCAACAAAAGCTGCTTAGCAATGCTGACCTTGAATACTATTGAAAAGAGAAGTGCAGTCGAAGTTTTTCATTTCACACTCACCAGGAATGCCAAATTTTCAAAGGATCACAATTTCCGCTGCAGGAGAAAGTAACGGGGATGCTTGGGGCTTCAGACGCAGGGGGGCGTGTTCTCTGCAAGCAAAAGGAATGTGCTCCAGCCTTTGCGCCCTTTTCACAGTAACTTCGTTTGCAGTGTTAATGTAAGCCGACTTGTGACTAATAAATAAACTACTTTTACTTTACTTTTCGAATGAAGTGGGAGATCGGGGAGCCTTCGGCACCCCGTTGCTTCATGCCAGTGCCTCGTCCAATCAGTGTCGGCTTGCCAACCAATCAGCACCCTTTGCATTATAAATTGTGATGAGTTTGAAATTTGGCATTCTTGCGTTTGTCCTGATGAGTACAAGATGAAAAGCTTCGACAGCCCGACTCTTCTTCCAGCGACACCAACAATAAGTCTATCAATCTAAGATTTTGATCATTATTAATTGCTCTATCAAAGCCTTGACAGTATTTTGGAGGATTGATTTTTAAAAAATCTATATATTTATATACCTTTTGTAATTTGTCAGTTATTATTAATGAGAATCTTTCTTCCATACACCCTTCCCGTTGCGCGTGATTCTGCCTTGAAGGAGTGCGCTACGGCCGTACTTTGAGCTGTGTCGTAGTCCACAGGCCTCAGGCTGTTTTGCCAGCTTCCTCTAAGAGTTGGGGGGAAAGGGCCTAGTTCGCCCTGAGGAGACAAGGCCTGGCCGGAATGTCAATGGTGACCTAGCCACGGGTCTCTGAACTTCGAGGTGGGTGCAGTCAAGAGCGACGCGGAAATGTGAGGGACATTCTCAACGCGCAATGACCCTCCATCCTCTCCTTTGCCCACTCTCCCTCCCGCCGCTTCGCCACCTCACACGAGCTCCATTGGACAAGCGTTGGGGGGGTCACCCTGATTGGGGGGAGGGAGTGTTGTGGGGCTGGGGGGGGGGGGCTTTAGAATGTTGGAGATATCCTTTGCCAAGATGGCAGAGGGGTTCAAAGGGTAACTGTGTCCTGTTTTATGTGTGGACATCATTGCGTCTTTACTCGGAGTCAAGATCTGGGGCTGCCAACTTTCCCGGTTCTCCCACCCCCCCCCCCGCCCCCCACCAAGATGAATCCTACAGGGTTCCCCGCCCCCCCAGGCAGGGAAGGTGCGATAGAATCATAGAATGCAGAAGGAGGCCATTCGGCCCATCGAGTCTGTACCGACCACAATCCCACCCAGGCCCTATCCCGAGAACCCCATGCGTTTTGCCCCAGCTAGTCCGTCTGACACCTCGGGGCAACCTCGCGCGGCCAATCCACCCAACCCGCACATCTTTGGACCCCCGTGGGAGGAAACGGGAGCACCCGGAGGAAACCCACATGTTAATGAAGATATTTGTGCTTTGCTGTCCATTGGAGACTGGGGCTTCCCGATTGCCGGGGGAACGGGGGGTGGGGAGCGGGGGAGATAGTCTCAGAGGACCAATGGTGGGAGGGGATTGGAGTAGCGGTCATGTGATGAATGCTCCAGGAATACATCCGGGTAGAGTTGGCAATCCCCAGGGTTTCAGGCTGCCATCGAAAGAGTAGCTGTTGTCTCTTGAATTGTGAATGGGAGACAGGTTGAAGTTGTCTAACTGTGATTTGCCAACTGAATTGGGAGCCCAGACTCCCTCCCCTCTCTCGCTGGAGGTGAGGGGGGGGGGGCGGTTCAGCTCCAAAGTGAAGCTTTGTAATGTTGCTGCTATGGAGACACCTGGTCGGTATTATTGCATTTCAATGAATAAATGTTGATTCCAGATTCTGCTCTCCCGCCCGTGTGTGCTTGGGGGTAGCAGGGGGACTGAGCAAGAAGAATTAATAGACGGAGAGAGATGGGGACCTGAGTCCGAATCCCTCCTCAGGACCCGGCGAGGGGGAGAGCGGTGTCGGTCACTGTGGAGAGACTGGGGTCTCCTTGGAGCAGAGGAGGTTAAGGGGAGAGATTTAATCGAGGGGGAGTTTGGATAAGAGTAGAAACTGGCCCCAGTGGCAGGAGGGTGGGTGAACAGAGGGCCACAGATTGAAGAGAATCGGGAAAAGAACCCAAGCGAGTGATGAGAATTATTCTCAGCGAGTTGTTGTGATCTGCAAGTTATATCACAGAATCATTTGGTCCATCAAGTCTGCACCGATTCTCCGACAGATCAACTGACCCAAGCCTACCGCCCCGACCCAATCCCCTTAACCTTGTACATTTACCCACTAATCGCCTAATCTTTTTGGACACTAAAGGGCAATTTAGCACAGCCAATCCACCAAGCCTGCACTCTTTGGACATTAAGGGACAATTTACCATGGCTAATACACCTAACCTGTGCATCGTTGGACTGTGGGAAGAAACTGGAGCACCCGGAGGAAACCGACGCAGAGAAAGACATGCCGCACTGTCGGAGGGTCAGTGCTGAGGGAGTGCCGCACTGTCAGAGGGTCAGTGCTGAGGGAGTGCCGCACTGTCAGAGGGTCAGCGCTGAGGGAGTGCCGCACTGTCAGAGGGTTAGTGCTGAGGGAGTGCCGCACTTTTGGAGGGTCAGTGCTGAGGGAGTGCCGCACTGTCAGAGGGTCAGTGCTGAGGGAGCGCTGCACTGTCAGAGGGTCAGTGCTGAGGGAGTGCCGCACTGTCAGAGGGTCAGTGCTGAGGGAGCTCCGCACTGTCAGAGGGTCAGTGCTGAGGGAGTGCCGCACTGTCAGAGGGTCAGTGCTGAGGGAGCGCCGCACTGTCAGAGGGTCAGTGCTGAGGGAGCTCCGCACTGTCAGAGGGTCAGTGCTGAGGGAGTGCCGCACTGTCAGAGGGTCAGTGCTGAGGGAGTGCCGCACTGTCAGAGGCTCAGTGCTGAGGGAGTGCCGCACTGTCAGAGGGTCAGTGCTGAGGGAGCTCCGCACTGTCAGAGGGTCAGTACTGAGGGAGCTCCGCACTGTCAGAGAGTCAGTGCTGAGGGAGTGCCGCACTGTCAGAGGGTCAGAGCTGAGGGAGTGCCGCACTGTCAGAGGGTCAGTACTGAGGGAGTGCTGCACTGTCAGAGGGTCAGTGCTGAGGGAGTGCCGCACTGTCAGAGGGTCAGTGCTGAGGGAGTGCTGCACTGTCAGAGGGTCAGTGCTGAGGGAGCTCCGCACTGTCAGAGGGTCAGTGCTGAGGGAGTGCCGCACTGTCAGAGGGTCAGTGCTGAGGGAGTGCCGCACTGTCAGAGGGTCAGTGCTGAGGGAGTGCCGCACTGTCAGAGGGTCAGTGCTGAGGGAGCTCCGCACTGTCAGAGGGTCAGTGCTGAGGGAGTGCCGCACTGTCAGAGGGTCAGTGCTGAGGGAGTGCCGCACTGTCAGAGGGTCAGTGCTGAGGGAGCGCTGCACTGTCAGAGGGTCAGTGCTGAGGGAGTGCCGCACTGTCAGAGGGTCAGTGCTGAGGGAGTGCCGCACTGTCAGAGGGTCAGTGCTGAGGGAGTGCCGCACTGTCAGAGGGTCAGTGCTGAGGGAGCGCTGCACTGTCAGAGGGTCAGTGCTGAGGGAGTGCCGCACTGCCAGAGGGTCAGTGCTGAGGGAGCGCCGCACTGTCAGAGGGTCAGTGCTGAGGGAGTGCCGCACTGTCAGAGGGTCAGTGCTGAGGGAGCGCCGCACTGTCAGAGGGTCAGTGCTGAGGGAGTGCTGCACTGTCTGAGGGTCAGTGCTGAGGGAGTGCCGCACTGTCAGAGGGTCAGTGCTGAGGGAGTGCCGCACTGTCAGAGAGTCAGTGCTGACGGAGTGCCGCACTGTCAGAGGGTCAGTGCTGAGGGAGCTCCGCACTGTCAGAGGGTCAGTGCTGAGGGAGCTCCGCACTGTCAGAGGGTCAGTGCTGAGGGAGCGCTGCACTGTCAGAGGGTCAGTGCTGAGGGAGTGCCGCACTGTCAGAGGGTCAGTGCTGAGGGAGTGCCGCACTGTCAGAGGGTCAGTGCTGAGGGAGTGCTGCACTGTCAGAGGATCAGTGCTGAGGGAGTGCCGCACTGTCATAGTGTCAGTGCTGAGGGAGTGCCGCACTGTCAGTGGGTCAGTGCTGAGGGAGTGCCGCACTGTCAGAGGGTCAGTGCTGAGGGAGTGCCGCACTGTCAGAGGGTCAGTGCTGAGGGAGTGCCGCACTGTCAAAGAGACAGTGCTGAGGGAGTGCCGCACTGTCAGAGGGTCAGTGCTGAGGGAGCGCTGCACTGTCAGAGGGTCAGTACTGAGGGAGTGCCGCACTGTCAGAGGATCAGTGCTGAGGGAGTGCTGCACTGTCAGAGGATCAGTGCTGAGGGTGTGCCGCACTGTCATAGTGTCAGTGCTGAGGGAGTGCCGCACTGTCAGTGGGTCAGTGCTGAGGGAGTGCCGCACTGTCGGAGGGTCGGCGCTGAGGGAGTGCCGCACTGTCAGAGGGTCAGTACTGAGGGAGTGCCACACTGTCATAGAGTCAGTGCTGAGGGAGCGCCGCACTATCAGAGGTTCAGTGCTGAGGGAGTGCCGCACTGTCAGAGGGTCAGTGCTGAGGGAGTGCCGCACTGTCAGAGGGTCAGTACTGAGGGAGTGCCGCACAGTCAGAGGGTCAGTGCTGAGGGAGCTCCGCACTGTCAGAGGGTCAGTGCTGAGGGAGCTCCGCACTGTCAGAGGGTCAGTGCTGAGGGAGTGCCGCACTGTCAGAGGATCAGTGCTGAGGGAGTGCCGCACTGTCATAGTGTCAATGCTGAGGGAGTGCCGCACTGTCAGTGGGTCAGTGCTGAGGGAGTGCCGCACTGTCAGAGGGTCAGTGCTGAGGGAGTGCCGCAATTTTGGAGGGTCAGTGCTGAGGGAGTGCCGCACTGTCAGAGAGACAGTGCTGAGGGAGTGCCGCACTGTCAGAGGGTCAGTGCTGAGGGAGCGCTGCACTGTCAGAGGGTCAGTGCTGAGGGAGCGCCGCACTGTCAGAGGGTCAGTGCTGAGGGAGTGCCGCACTGTCTGAGGGTCAGTGCTGAGGGAGTGCCGCACTGTCAGAGGGTCAGTGCTGAGGGAGTGCCACACTGTCTGAGGGTCAGTGCTGAGGGAGTGCCGCACTGTCTGAGGGTCAGTGCTGAGGGAGTGCTGCACTGTCAGAGGATCAGTGCTGAGGGAGTGCCACACTGTCATAGAGTCAGTACTGAGGGAGTGCCGCACTGTCAGTGGGTCAGTGCTGAGGGAGTGCCGCACTGTCAGAGGGTCAGTACTGAGGGAGTGCCGCACTATCAGAGGATCAGTGCTGAGGGAGTGCCGCACTATCAGAGGGTCAGTGCTGAGGGAGTGCCGCACTGTCAGAGGGTCAGTGCTGAGGGAGTGCCGCACTGTCAGAGGGTCAGTGCTGAGGGAGTGCCGCACTGTCAGAGGGTCAGTGCTGAGGGAGTGCCGCACTGTCAGAGAGTCAGTGCTGAGGGAGTGCCGCACTGTCAGAGGGTCAGTGCTGAGGGAGTGCCGCACTGTCAGAGAGTCAGTGCTGAGGGAGTGCCGCACTGTCAGAGGGTCAGTGCTGAGGGAGTGCCGCACTGTCAGAGGGTCAGTGCTGAGGGAGTGCCGCACAGTCAGAGGGTCAGTGCTGAGGGAGCTCCGCACTGTCAGAGGGTCAGTGCTGAGGGAGTGCCGCACTGTCAGAGAGTCAGTGCTGAGGGAGTGCCGCACTGTCAGAGGGTCAGTGCTGAGGGAGTGCCGCACTGTCAGAGAGTCAGTGCTGAGGGAGTGCCGCACTGTCAGAGGGTCAGTACTGAGGGAGTGCCGCACTGTCAGAGAGTCAGTGCTGAGGGAGCTCCGCACTGTCAGAGGGTCAGTGCTGAGGGAGTGCCGCACTGTCAGAGAGTCAGTGCTGAGGGAGTGCCGCACTGTCAGAGAGTCAGTACTGAGGGAGTGCCGCACTGTCAGAGGGTCAGTGCTGAGGGAGTGCCGCACTGTCAGAGGGTCAGTGCTGAGGGAGCTCCGCACTGTCAGAGGGTCAGTGCTGAGGGAGCTCTGCACTGTCAGAGGGTCAGTGCTGAGGGAGTGCCGCACAGTCAGAGGGTCAGTGCTGAGGGAGCTCCGCACAGTCAGAGGGTCAGTGCTGAGGGAGCTCCGCACTGTCAGAGGGTCAGTGCTGAGGGAGTGCCGCACTGTCAGAGGGTCAGTGCTGAGAGGGTGCCGCACTGTCAGAGAGCCAGTGCTGAGGGAGTGCCGCACTGTCAGACGGTCAGTGCTGAGGGAGTGCCGCACTGTCAGAGGGTCAGTGCTGACGGAGTGCCGCACTGTCAGAGGGTCAGTGCTGAGGGAGTGCCGCACTGTCAGAGGGTCAGTGCTGAGGGAGTGCCGCACGTTTGGAGGGTCAGTGCTGAGGGAGTGCCGCACTGTCAGAGGGTCAGTGCTGAGGGAGTGCCGCACTGTCAGAGGGTCAGTGCAGAGGGCGTGCCGCACTGTCAGAGGGTCAGTGCTGACGGAGTGCCGCACTGTCAGAGGGTCAGTACTGAGGGAGTGCCGCACTGTCAGAGGGTCAGTACTGAGGGAGTGCCGCACTGTCAGAGGGTCAGTGCTGAGGGAGTGCCGCACTGTCAGAGGGTCAGTGCTGAGGGAGTGCCGCACTGTCAGAGGGTCAGTGCAGAAGGCGTGCCGCACTGTCAGAGGGTCAGTGCTGAGTGAGTGCCGCACTGTCAGAGGGTCAGTGCTGAGTGAGTGCCGCACTGTCAGAGGGTCAGTGCTGAGGGAGCGCTGCACTGTCAGAGGGTCAGTGCTGAGGGAGCTCCGCACTGTCAGAGGGTCAGTGCTGAGGGAGCGCTGCACTGTCAGAGGGTCAGTGCTGAGGGAGTGCCGCACTGTCAGAGGGTCAGTGCTGAGGGAGCGCCGCACTGTCAGAGGGTCAGTGCTGAGGGAGCTCCGCACTGTCAGAGGGTCAGTGCTGAGGGAGTGCCGCACTGTCAGAGGGTCAGTGCTGAGGGAGTGCCGCACTGTCAAAGAGACAGTGCTGAGGGAGTGCCGCACTGTCAGAGGGTCAGTGCTGAGGGAGCGCTGCACTGTCAGAGGGTCAGTGCTGAGGGAGTGCCGCACTGTCAGAGGGTCAGTGCTGAGGGAGCGCCGCACTGTCAGAGGGTCAGTGCTGAGGGAGTGCCGCACTGTCAGAGGGTCAGTGCTGAGGGAGCGCCGCACTGTCAGAGGGTCAGTGCTGAGGGAGTGCCGCACTGTCAGAGGGTCAGTGCTGAGGGAGTGCCGCACTGTCAGAGAGTCAGTGCTGACGGAGTGCCGCACTGTCAGAGGGTCAGTGCTGAGGGAGCTCCGCACTGTCAGAGGGTCAGTGCTGAAGGAGCTCCGCACTGTCAGAGGGTCAGTGCTGAGGGAGCGCTGCACTGTCAGAGGGTCAGTGCTGAGGGAGTGCCGCACTGTCAGAGGGTCAGTGCTGAGGGAGTGCCGCACTGTCTGAGGGTCAGTGATGAGGGAGTGCTGCACTGTCAGAGGATCAGTGCTGAGGGAGTGCCGCACTGTCAGAGGGTCAGTGCTGAGGGAGCGCCGCACTGTCAGAGGGTCAGTGCTGAGGGAGTGCCGCACTGTCAGAGGGTCAGTGCTGAGAGGGTGCCGCACTGTCAGAGAGCCAGTGCTGAGGGAGTGCCGCACTGTCAGACGGTCAGTGCTGAGGGAGTGCCGCACTGTCAGAGGGTCAGTGCTGACGGAGTGCCGCACTGTCAGAGGGTCAGTGCTGAGGGAGTGCCGCACTGTCAGAGGGTCAGTGCTGAGGGAGTGCCGCACTGTCAGAGAGCCAGTACTGAGGGAGTGCCGCACTGTCAGAGGGTCAGTGCTGAGGGAGTGCCGCACTGTCAGAGGGTCAGTGCTGAGGGAGCTCCGCACTGTCAGAGGGTCAGTGCTGAGGGAGCTCCGCACAGTCAGAGGGTCAGTGCTGAGGGAGCTCCGCACTGTCAGAGGGTCAGTGCTGAGGGAGTGCCGCACTGTCAGAGGGTCAGTGCTGAGGGAGTGCCGCACTGTCAGAGAGTCAGTGCTGAGGGAGTGCCGCACTGTCAGACGGTCAGTGCTGAGGGAGTGCCGCACTGTCAGAGGGTCAGTGCTGACGGAGTGCCGCACTGTCAGAGGGTCAGTGCTGAGGGAGTGCCGCACTGTCAGAGGGTCAGTGCTGAGGGAGTGCCGCACGTTTGGAGGGTCAGTGCTGAGGGAGTGCCGCACTGTCAGAGGGTCAGTACTGAGGGAGTGCCGCACTGTCAGAGGGTCAGTGCAGAGGGCGTGCCGCACTGTCAGAGGGTCAGTGCTGAGTGAGTGCCGCACTGTCAGAGGGTCAGTGCTGAGGGAGTGCCGCACTGTCAGAGGGTCAGTGCTGAGGGAGTGCCGCACTTTTGGAGGGTCAGTGCTGAGGGAGTGCCGCACTGTCAGAGGGTCAGTGCAGAGGGCGTGCCGCACTGTCAGAGGGTCAGTGCTGAGGGAGTGCCGCACTGTCAGAGAGTCAGTGCTGACGGAGTGCCGCACTGTCAGAGGGTCAGTACTGAGGGAGTGCCGCACTGTCAGAGGGTCAGTACTGAGGGAGTGCCGCACTGTCAGGGGGTCAGTGCTGAGGGAGTGCCGCACTTTTGGAGGGTCAGTGCTGAGGGAGTGCCGCACTGTCAGAGGGTCAGTGCTGAGTGAGTGCCGCACTGTCAGAGGGTCTGTGCTGAGTGAGTGCCGCACTGTCAGAGGGTCAGTGTTGAGGGAGTGCCGCACTTTTGGAGGGTCAGTGCTGAGGGAGTGCCGCACTGTCAGAGGGTCAGTGCAGAGGGCGTGCCGCACTGTCAGAGGGTCAGTGCTGAGGGAGTGCCGCACTGTCAGAGAGTCAGTGCTGACGGAGTGCCGCACTGTCAGAGGGTCAGTGCTGAGGGAGCTCCGCACTGTCAGAGTGTCAGTGCTGAGGGAGCGCTGCACTGTCAGAGCGTCAGTGCTGAGGGAGTGCCGCACTGTCAGAGGGTCAGTGCTGAGGGAGTGCCGCACTGTCAGAGAGTCAGTGCTGAGGGAGTGCCGCACTGTCAGAGGGTCAGTGCTGAGGGAGTGCCGCACTGTCAGAGGGTCAGTGCAGAGGGAGCGCTGCACTGTCAGAGGGTCAGTGCTGAGGGAGTGCCGCACTGTCAGAGGGTCAGTGCTGAGGGAATGCCGCACTGTCAGAGGGTCAGTGCTGAGGGAGTGCCGCACTGTCAGAGGGTCAGTGCTGAGGGAGTGCCGCACTGTCAGAGGGTCAGTGCTGAGGGAGTGCCGCACTGTCAGAGGGTCAGTGCTGAGGGAGTGCCGCACTGTCAGAGGGTCAGTGCTGAGGGAGTGCCGCACTGTCAGAGGGTTAGTCCCTGGATTTGGGGGTTTTATATCGGATTTGCAGCACCTGCAGTGTTTTGCTTGAGTTCGGGTGAAGTTAGTTTACACTAAAGCTTCTGGCTGCAAGTAATTGGAAAGTTCTCTGATTTCCTCACTGCGAGCATTGCGTTGAGGGGCCTTGGACATTGGCTGTGTACAAAACAGCACAGAAAGAGCCAATTTAGTCCAGAGCGCCTTTGAAAGAGAGATTCAGTGAGTCCCCTTTCTCCTGCTCTTTGACTCCACCCCTATAAACATTTCCTCGTCAAGTCATCCTCTTTTGAAAGTGGAGTTCGATTCCACTGTCCTCTCGGGCAGTGTTCCAGGTCACGAGAACTTGCCGTGTAAAAATGTTACCCTCACGTTGCTATTGTTTCTTTGGTCACTTACCTTCTACCTGTGTCCCTCTGGTTAGTGACCCCCCCCGCCCCCTCTTACTGGAGACTGTCTCATTTCAGAAAGCCTTCATAACTCTGAATGCCTCTATTGTATCCCTCCTCGACCTACTCTGCTCTACGGAGAAACCATCCCAACTTGTCCCTGTCTTTCCCCAGATGAAGTAACTCCTCTGATACTGGAGCAGTCTGTGCCAGCACAGGGCTGGAACTGCCTCGCTGCGCCAGGGGCCCGGTTTGATTCTGGCCTCAGGTGACTGTGTGGAGTTTGCACGTTGTCCCCCGCGTTTGCGGGTGTTTCCTCTGGGTGCACCGGTTTCGTCCCACACTCCAAAGATTAGGGTTGATTGGTCATGCTAAATTGTCCCTTAGTATCCAAAGATGTGCAGGTTAGGTGGATTGGCCGTGTTAAATTGCCCCTTAGTGTCCAAAGATGTGCAGGTTAGGTGGATTGGCCGTGTTAAATTGCCCCTTAGTGTCCAAAGATGTGCAGGTTAGGTGGATTGGCCGTGTTAAATTGCCCCTTAGTGTCCAAAGATGTGCAGGTTAGGTGGATTGGCCGTGTTAAATTGCCCCTTAGTGTCCAAAGATGTGTGGGTTGGGTGGATTGGCCATGCTAAATTGCCCCTTAGCGTCCAAAGATGTGCAGGTTAGGTGGATTGGCCGTGTTAAATTGCCCCTTAGTGTCCAAAGATGTGCAGGTTAGGTGGATTGGCCGTGTTAAATTGCCCCTTAGTGTCCAAAGATGTGCAGGTTAGGTGGATTGGCCGTGTTAAATTGCCCCTTAGTGTCCAAAGATGTGCAGGTTAGATGGATTGGCCATGCTAAATTGCCCCTTAGTGTCCAAAGATGTGTGGGTTGGGTGGATTGGCCATGCTAAATTGCCCCTTAGCGTCCAAAGATGTGTGGGTTAGGTACATTAGCTATGGTAAATGTGCAGGTTTATGGGGATAGGTCGGGGAAAAGGTCCTAAGTAAGACACTCTGTCAGCGAGTAGGTGCAGACTCAATGGGCCGATTGACTCCTTCTGCACTGTAGGGATTCCATGGGCTGGTAAAGTCACGCCAGGCACTGACCAACATGAAGGAGAATTTACCCATCACCCCTTGACAGTCAATGGAATTCCCATTGTTGAATTCTCCACTGTCAACATCCTCGGGGTTGCCATTGACCAGAAAGTGAACTGGACCCCGCCATATAAATACCGCGGCTACCGGAGCAGGTCAGAGACTGGGAATCCTGTGGCGAGTAACTCACCTCCTGAATCCCCCAAAGCCTGTCCACCATCGACAAGCCGCAAGTCAGGAGTGTGATGGAATACTCCCCACTTGCCGGGATGGGAGCGGCTCCAACAACACTCAAGAAGCTCGACACCATCCAGGGCAAAGCAGCCCCGCTTGATTGGCCCCCCATCCACCATCTTAAATATTGGTGGTCTCCACCACCAACGCACATTGGTAGCCATGCATAAGGTCCACTGCAGCAACTCACCAAGATTCCTTCAAACAGCACCTTCCAAACCCATGACCTTGCCCACCTAGAAGGACAAGGGCAGCAGATACCCGAGGAAACACCACCACCTAGAGGTTCCCCTCCGAGCCACTCGCCATCCTGACTTGGAAATATATCGGCCGTTCCTTCACTGTCGCTGGGTCAAAATCCTGGAACTCCCTCCCTAACAGCGCTGTGGGTGTACCTACACCGTGTGGCCTGCAGCGGGTTCAAGAGGGTGACTCACCCACCACCTGCTCAATGGGCAATTATATATGGGCAACAAATGCTGGCCTAGCCAGCGACGCCCACATCCCAGGAACGACTAAATTCCACATTGCCTCTGAGCCCAAAATTGAGGTAACATGTTTTATAAAAGTTTTTTTTATTCATTCGTGGGACATGGGCGTCGCTGGCTGGGCCAACATTTATTGCCCATCCCTAGTTGCCCTTGGAGGGCAGTTGAGAGTCAACCACATTGCTGTGGCTCTGGAGTCACATGTAGGCCAGACCGGGTAAGGACGGCAGATTTCCTTCCCAAAAGGACATCAGTGAACCAGATGGGTTTTTCCGACAATGGGTCATCAGTAGATTCTTAATTCCAGATATTATTTTATTGAGTTCAAATTCCACCATCTGCCGTGGCGGGATTCGAACCCGGGTCCCCCAGAACATTCGCTGAGTTTCTGGATTAATAGTCTCGTGATAATACCATTAGGCCGTCGCCACCCCCAAAAGATTAATATGACCTCCACGTTTTTGCATTCTCTGCCTCGCTCACAACAATCCCAATATTCTCAACCACTCCTGCCGCCTTCAAGGCTTTGAGTGAGGACACTCCCACGGGACTCTATCCCTGTGTCCTGATCTGCATTGACTGGAATGCAAAAAATCTTAGCCGACATCCCGGTGCAACACTGAGGGAGTGCTGCGTTGTCAGGGGCGCTGTTCTTCAATCTATAAGACCATAAGGTAAAGGAACAGAATTAGGCCATTCGGCCCATTGCATCTGCTCTGCCATTCAATCATGGCTGACGTGATTCTTATCCCCATTCTTCTGCCTTCTCCCCGTAACCCCTGATCCCCTTATTAATCAAGAACCTATCTATCTCTGTCTTAAAGACACTCAATGACCCGGCCTCCACAGCCTTCTGCGGCAAAGAGTTCCACACATTCACCACCCTCTGGCTGAAGAAATTCCTCCTTATCTCTGTTTTAAAGGATCGTCCCTTTAGCCCGAGGTTGTGCCCTTGAGTTCTCATCTCTCCCACTACTGGAAACATCCTCTCCACGTCCCGTCTATCCAGGCCTCGCAGTATTCTGTAAGTTTCAATAAGGTACCGCCCCCCACCCCCCCCGATACTTCTAAACTCCATCGAGTACAGACCCAGATGTTGAACCGACACCCTCCCTTCCCACTTAAAGAAGAGCAAGGCGGGGTCCTGGTGTCCAGCACAGTGGTTAGCACAGCTGCCTCACAGCACCAGGGACCCGGGTTCAATTCCAGCCGCGGGTCACTGTGTGGAATCTGCACTTTCTCCCCGTGTCTGCATGGGTTTCCACCAGGTGCTCCGGTGTCCCACAGTCCAAAGATGTGCGGGTTACATGGATTGGCCATGCTAAATTGCCCTAGTGTCCAAAGATGTGCGGGTTAGGTGGATTGGCCATGCTAAATTGCCCCTTAGTGTCCAAAGATGTGTAGGTTAGGTGGATTGGCTATGCTAAATTGCCTCTTAGTGTCCAAAGATGTGTAGGTTAGGTGGATTGGCTATGCTAAATTGCCTCTTAGTGTCCAAAGATGTGTAGGTTAGGTGGATTGGCTATGCTAAATTGCCTCTTAATGTCCAAAGATGTGCAGGTTAGGTGGATTGGCTATGCTAAATTGCCCCTTAGTATCCAAAGATGTGTAGGTTAGGTGGATTGGCTATGCTAAATTGCCTCTTAATGTCCAAAGATGTGCAGGTTAGGTGGATTGGCTATGCTAAATTGCCCCTTAGTGTCCAAAGATGTGCAGGTTACAAGGATTGGCCATGCTAAATTGTCCCTTAGTGTCCAAAGATGTGCAGGTTAGGTGGATTGGCATGCTAAATTGTCCCCGAGTGTCCAAAGATGTGTAGGTTAGGTGGATTGGCCATGCTAAATTGTCCCTTAGTGTCCAAAGATGTGCAGGTTAGGTGGATTGGCATGCTAAATTGTCCCCGAGTGTCCAAAGATGTGTAGGTTAGGTGGATTGGCCATGCTAAATTGTCCCTTAGTGTCAGGGGGATTAGCAGGGTAAATGTGTGAGGTTATAGGAATATGGCCTGGATGGGATTGTGCTCCGTACAGACATGATGGGCTGAATAGCCTCCTTCTGCAATGTGGGGATTCTATGGATTCTATCTTGACATCAAACCGACACGTGGCTGCTTGTGGGATCTTGCTGTGCACAGGCCGGCAGCCGTGTTTCCCTCCGTTGAACCAGTGATCACAGCCCACTTTTGATTTCTCTCTGCCACTTCATTTTCGAGACTTTCCCAGCGATCTTCTCTGAGTCAGAAAAGCGTGTTAGTTTCGGCAAATTCCTCCCTTTGCATCTGCAATGAAAGGGCAAGATTGAGCGGGAATCTGCGCCTTCCTGCTTCTTATCGCAAAGCAGAATAATCGCTGCGGATCTTAACCCTTCAAGTGGAAACCTGCAAATCAGAAGTGAATGGTTCAACAACAAGATGGATACACAACTGGCTCGGTCACAGAAGACAGAGGATAGCAGTGGAAGGGTGCGTTTCTGAATGGAGGGCTGTGACAAGTGGTGTTCCTCAGGGATCAGTGCTGGGACCTTTGCTGTTTGTAATATATATAAATGATTTGGAGGAAAATGTAACTGGTTTGACTAGTAAGTTAGCGGACGACACATAGGTTGGTGGATTTGCAGATAGCGATGAGGACTGTCGGAGGATACAGCAGGATATAGATCAGTTGGAGACTTGGGCAGAGAGATGGCAGATGGAGTTTAATCCGGACAAATGTGAGGTAATGCATTTTGGAAGGTCTAATACAGATAGGAAATATACAGTAAATGGCAGAACCCTCAACAGTATTGATAGGCAGAGGGATCTGGGTGTACAGGTACACAGGTCACTGAAAGTGGCAACGCAGGTGGAGAAGGTAGTCAAGAAGGCATACGGCATGCTTGTCTTCACCGGCCGCAGCATTGAGGTTACAAATTGGCAAGTCATGTTGCAGCTTTATAGAACCTTAGTTAGGCCGCACTTGGAATATAGTGTTCAATTCTGGTCGCCACACTACCAGAAGGATGTGGAGGCTTTGGAGAGGGGACAGAAAAGATTTACCAGGATGTTGCCTGGTATGGAGGGCTTTAGCTATGAGGAGAGGTTGGAGAAACTTGGTTTGTTCTCACTGGAACGACGGAGGTTGAGAGGCAACCTGATAGAAGTCTACAAGATTATGAGAGGCACGGACAGAGTGGATTGTCAGGAGCTTTTTCCCAGGATGGAAGAGTCAATTACTAGGGGGGCACAGGTTTAAGGTGCGAGGGGCAAGGTTTAAAGGAGATGTACAAGGCAAGCTTTTTACACAGAGGGTGGTGGGTGCCTGGAACCCGCTGCCCTGGGAGGTAGTAGAAGCAGATACGATAGTGACTTTTAAGGGGCGTCTTGACAAATACATGAATAGGATGGGAATAGAGGGATACGGTCCCCGGAAGGGTAGAGGGTTTTAGTTCAGATGGGCAGCATGGTGGGTGCAGGCTTGGAGGGCCGAAGGGCCTGTTCCTGTGCTGGAATTTTCTTCCTTCTTTGTTTGTTCTTCAACAATTTGCATTGATATAGCACCGTCAATGTGGTAAAATCTCCCAGAGTGCTTCACAGCAGCGGTGTCAGAACAGGTGACCATAAGAGTTGGTCAAAGGGTGTCTTAAAGGAGGGGAGAGAGAGGGAGACACAGAGATTTAGGGAGGGAATCCCAAGAGTTAGGGACCCTCCAGGCTGCTGAAGGGAAGGCCGCCAATGGTGGAGCGATGGGAGTCAGGGAATGCTCAAGAGGCCAAAATCGGAGGAGGGCAGGAATCCCGGAGGATTGTAGGGATGGAGGTCAGGAAGAGGGCCAACTTGGGAGCCAAAGAGGGTCAGTGGGGGGGGGTGGGTGGGTGGGAAGTGGAGATGGCGATGGGTGAGTCGGGCTCTCGGTATGAGTTTGGATATGAAAAGTCTTGGATCAGCTAACAGCGGGAGGGTGGGGTGGGGTGGGGTGGGGTGGGGTGGGTGGGTGGGTGGGTGGGGGGTGGTTGGGGGGGGGGGGGGTTGGAGGGGGGAGACTGTGGAAGATGGGAAGATCTCACGGGCCACACTCCTCCCAACCTCTGCCAAGGCTCGATGATCCCAACTGGGATCCCTCAGTGGAAGAAGGATGGCACCAGGTAAAAGATTTTGTGAGCCATATAGGGGAGGCCAGGCGATGGCCTAGTGGTATTATCACCAGACTATTAACCCAGAAACTCAGCTAATGTTCTGGGGATCTGGGTTCGAATCCCGCCACGGCAGATAGTGGAATTTGAATTCAATAAAAAATAACTGGAATTAAGAATCTACTGATGACCCATTGTCGATTGTCGGAAAAACCTATCTGGTTCACTGATTTAGAATCATCGAATCCCTACAGCGCAGAAGGAGGCCATTCAGCCCATCGAGTCTGCACCAACAACAATCCCACCCAGGTCTTATCCCCATAGCTCCATGCATTTACCCCACTAATCTCCCTGACACTAAGGGGCAATTTAGCACGGCCAATCAAACTAACCCACTCATCCTTGGAGTGTGGGAGGAAACCAGAGCACCCGGAGGAAAGCCATGCAGACACGGGGAGAACATGCAAACCTCACGCAGACTGTGACTCGAGGCTGGAATTGAACCCAGGTCCCTGGCGCGATGAGGCAGGTTTACTACCTGGTTCAGTGACGTCCCTTCAGGGAAGGAAATCATCCATCCTTACCTGGTCTGGCCTACATGTGACTCTAGAACCATAGCAATATGGCTGACCAGATCACCAACAACCTGTCCTGGTCCCCTCATGCCGACACTATAGTTAAGAAAGCCTCACCAACGCCTCTACTTTCTCAGAAGACTAAGGAAATTTGCCATGTCAGCTACGACTTTCACCAACTTTTACAGATGCACCATAGAAAGCATTCTTTCTGGTTGTATCACAGCTTGGTCTGGGCTCCTGCTCTGCCCCAGACCGCAAGAAACTACAAAAAGTCATGAATGTAGCCCAATCCATCACGCAAACCAGCCTCCCATCCATTGACTCTGTCTACACTTCCCGCTGCCTCGGGGAAAAGCAGCCGGCATAATCAAGGACCCCCACGCACCCCGGACATTCTTTCTTCCACCTTCTTCCGTCGGGAAAAAGATACAAAAGTCTGAGGTCATGGACCAACCGACTCAAGAGCAGCTTCTTCCCTGCTGCCATCAGACTTTTGAATGGACCTACCTCACATTAAGTTGATCTTTCTCTCCACCCTAGCTATGACTGTAACACTACATTCTGCACTCTCTCCTTTCCTTCTCTATGAACGGTATGCTTTGTCTGTATAGCGCGCAGGAAACAATACTTTTCACTGTATCCCAATACATGTGACAATAATAAATCAAATCCTTCTCCCCTATGTACTCTATGAACGGTATGCTTTGTCTGTATAGCGCGCAGGAAACAATACTTTTCACTGTATCCCAATACACGTGACAATAATAAATCAAATCAAATCAACTGCCCTCGGGCAACTAGGGCTGGGTAATAAATGCTGGTGTAGTTCCAACGCCGGCATCTCCACATCATAATAAATGCTGGCCCAGCCAGCGATGCCCAGGTCATACAAATGAATAAAGAAGAAATTTCCGCTGCCACTCGGCTTCGAGGCAGGCGCGATGTCCGATGGCTGTGACTTAGAACCCCCGCAATAAGATGTCTCCATCGCCCCAGTCACAGCGGTATCACCTCCAGCCTCCCGATCTGGCCGTTACTGGACTTGTAATATTCCAGAGGCTCTGAGGACACGGGTCCAAATAGAATCCCGACAGTGCAGAAGGAGGCCATTTGGCCCATCGTGCCTATACTGACCACAAGTCCCATGCAGGCCCTCTCCTCATAGCCCCACATATTTACCCCAGCTGGTCCCCGTGACACTAGGGTTAATTTAGCATGGCCAATCCACCTAACCCACACATCTTTGGACACTAAGGGGCAATTTAGCATGGCCAATCCACCTAACCTACACATCTTTGGACACTAGGGCAATTTAGCATGGCCAATCCACCTAACCCGCACATCTTTGGACACTAAGTGGCAATTTAGCATGGCCAATCCACCTAACCCGCACATCTTTGGACACTAAGTGGCAATTTAGCATGGCCAATCCATGTAACCCACACATCTTTGGACACTAAGGGACAGTTTAGTAAGGCCAATCCACCTAACCCGCACATCTTTGGACACTAAGGGGCAATTTAGCATGGCCAACCCACCTAACCTGCACATCTTTGGACACTAAGGGGCAATTTAGCATGGCCAATCCACCTAACCTGCACATCTTTGGACACTAAGGGGCAATTTCGCACGGCCAATCCATCTAAACCGCACAACTTTGGACACTAAGGGACAATTTAGCATGGCCAATCCACCTACCCTGTACATCTTTGGACACTGAGGGGCAATTTAGCATGGCCAATCCACCTAACCTGCATAACTTTGGAGTGTGGGAGGAAACCGGAACACCCGGAGGAAACCCACGCAGACACGGGGAGAACGTGCAGACTCCACACAGACAGTGACCCGAGCCGGGAATCGAACCCGGGTCCCTGGTGCTGTGAGGAAGCAGCGCTCACCGCCGTGCCCCACGTCCTTGCGGTCACCATGAAACCCAGCTCCAAAAAAAATAACTCTGGGATACCAAATGTATCTCGTCCGGGGCACTCATGATGCCACCTTGGAGGGTCTACCTGTCCTGACCTGCTCTGAGCTCGGCAATTGGCAAGGCTGAAAAAAAAAACTGAATGCTCTCTGTCACTGGGCCAGTTTGGCACCAAGGCTGTTCCTGCTCCTGTTAATCCCCTCCCACGCCACCCCCCTCACTCTGCCCTACTCTTGTTGATACAAAAAGTTCACCGGAATTTGGCAACAGTGCTGCAATTTTACAACTTGAGTGATTACGTCAGAACGTCGGACTCGAATCAAATCTTGACCCACTTTTCTGTAGGAGGGGAATTAGTGCCAATGGGCGTAATTTGACTGTCAAATTGGCCAGTTCTCAGTGAAACTCTCCCACTTCATTCAGACGAACAGTTCCTCCTGCAGGAGACTCCCTCTCTGTCTCTCTCTCTCTCTCTCCACCTTGTTGCTCCCCCTTTGAACTGCTTCCCTGGTTCAGACGGGTCTGCCCACTGCTGAGAGGGCGAGGGGGTGAGGTTTTTTTTGGGGGGGAGGTTGGGGGGGCGGGGGGGAGGCGTGGTAGAGGTGTGGCCTGAGCTGATGGTGTCACCGGTCTCCGCAGGGATGGCGGCGCTGGCTGGAGTCTTGCTGTGCCTGGCGGCCCAGGTCCTGCAGTCGGCGGAGATGGCGAGGTTGAGGTGGGAGCTGGAGGGGCTGCGGGAGGAGTGCGGCGCGAGGCGGACCACCGACGAGTCGCAGGACGTGAGTTTGGAACTGTTTACCCCCCCCCCCCTCTTTCGCGGGCGCTTTCTCTCCCCGACCCCGGGGACAAACCAACACTCTGGAGGGCGGGGGAAACAAAAGAGAGAAGTTGGGGGGTTCACACTGTCCCAATTTCAAATGGTTCTAATTGTCACCCGTTTGTAAGCTTCTTGCTGAATCTCAATCGAAAGCTCTCAGACGCAACTGTGGAAATCAGAGTTTGATGTGGGGGTTAAATGCTTCGATCCACCGTTACAGGAGTGGGCGGGGAGTCGGGGGGGTTTTTTTAACACTGGGAATGACTGCAACTTGCAATCAGCTGCCTGTGAGGGTGGCGGGAGCAGAGGTAATCGCAGCTTTCCAAGGGGAGACTTGGATAAATATTGGCAAATCGATAAAAGAACCACCGCAGGTCGATACATAGAGCAGGAAGAGGGAGGGTGTGCCCAGCAAGGAGACTGTTAGCCCTCTCTGGGCATTTCCAGAATCATTTGATTTGATTTATCATTGTCACATGTCCTGGGACACAGTGAAAAGTATTGTTTCTTGCGCGCTTTCCAGACAAAGCATACCGTTCATAGAGTACATAGGGGAGAAGGATTTGATTTATTATTGTCACATGTCCTGGGACACAGTGAAAAGTATTGTTTCTTGCGCGCTATACAGACAAAGCATACCATTCATAGAGTACATAGGGGAGAAGGATTTGATTTATTATTGTTGGGATACAGTGAAAAGTATTGTTTCTTGCGCGCTATACAGACAAAGCATACTGTTCATAGAGTACATAGGGGAGAAGGATTTGATTTATTATTGTCACATGTATTGGGATACAGTGAAAAGTATTGTTTCTTGCGCGCTATACAGACAAAGCATACTGTTCATAGAGAAGGAAAGGAGTGAGTGCAGAATGTAGTGTTACAGTCATAGCTAGGGTGTAGAGAAAGATCAACTTAATGCGAGGTAGGTCCATTCAAAAGTCTGACAGCAGCAGGGAAGAAGCTGTTCTTGAGTCGGTTGGTGAGTGACCTCAGACTTTTGTATCTTTTTCCTGATGGAAGAAGGTGGAAGAGAGAATGTCCGGGGTGCGTGGGGGTCCTTGATTATGCTGGCTGCTTTTCCCCGAGGCAGTGGGAAGTGTAGACAGAGTCAGTGGATGGGAGGCTGGTTTGGGTGATGGACTGGGCTACATTCACGACCCTCTGTAGTTCCTTGCGGTCTTGGGCAGAGCAGGAGCCCCAGACCAAGCTGTGATACACCCAGAAAGAATGTGTCACCCACCCCACCCCCTCCCCCGTGGCACCACATGTGGCCAAGACCTCTGACCACCCCCTGGCCCCCGAAGGTGGCAGCGCTGTCAGGTGACGATCCTACAGCTCGCCAGGACTTCCCCCAGATCCGCCAGGATTAAGGATCAACGCTCCCCCTCCCCCTCCCCCTGGGAGAGAAATCGAAGATGTTGGGTGGGATTTTCCAGCCCGGCTTGCCACAAAACCAGAGAATCCTGCCCGAGGCCAAGGGACGTTTGCGTGTTCCACCCACCCCCGCCCGCTACAATTCCCGTGGCGGGTGCGACGGGAGAATTCCGGCCCGTCGATGGTCTGGTGACAACTGTCCCGCTTTCTGATTGGCCACTGGAAGTGGGAATGTGAGGGGTGATGGTTCAGGCAACCAATGGCGGGACAGCATGGAGGCAGGATGTCCAGCAGCCTCTGGGGGTGCAGGGGGGGGCGGTGACACGTACATCCAGAGTTAGCCGCCCCTACATATCCCGTTAATTATTTCCTTTATTCACCCCTGGGACATGGGCGTCGCTGGCTGGGCCATCGCATTTATTGCCCATCCCTAGTTGCCCCTTGAGAAGGTGGCAAGTGAGCCGCCATCTTGAATCGTCGCAGTCCATGTGCTATGGGTTGACCCGTTACCCTAGTCAGGCTGAGGTGCCGGGCTTGCATTAACAACAAGAAGAGCTTGCATTTGTATAGCGCCTTGGACATGGGAACATCTCCCCCAAGGCGTTCCACAGGGAGCGGTCGTCGAACAGAATTTGACTCCCAAGCCACTTGGGAGAGAGGTGATCAAATACTCGGTCAAGGGGGCTGGTTTAAGTTGGCTTTCCACAACGGGATGGTGAGATCGAGATCCAAAAACGTGGGCATCACGGCAGTGAGTAACTCACCTCCTGTCTCCCCCAAAGCCTGTCCTCCATCCACAAGGACACAAGTCAGGAGTGTGATGGAATACTCTCCACTTGCCGGGATGGTGCGGCTCCAACAACACTCGAGAAGCTCGACACCATCCAGGACAAAGCAGCCCCGCTTGATTGGCCCCCCATCCACAAACACTCACTCCCTCCAACACCCACGCAAGCGTGTGTACCGTCTACAAGATGCACCGCAGCGACTCACCAAGGCTCCTTAGGCAGCACCTTCCAAACCAGCCACCTCTACCATCTAGAAGGACGAGGGCAGCAGATACATGGAAACACCCCCACCTGGAGGTTCCCCTCCGAGCCACTCACCACCCCGACTTGGAAATATATCGGCCGTTCCTTCGCAGTTCCAAATCCTGGAACTCCCTCCCTAACAGCGCTGTGGGTGTACCTACACCACAGGGACTGCAGCGGGTTGAAGATGGCGGCTCACCCGCCACCTTAACAAGGGGCAATTAGGGATGGGTAATAGATGCTAGGCCTCGCCAGCGACCTCCCGTGAAAGAATTTGAAAAAAACGACTGTTGGGTAAGTAAAGGATGCCAACTTTGTGTGAACCATACGAGGAGGTTTGACCTCATGACCTCCAACCCCAGCCCCCCAATAGGTCGCTTGCAGGACCCATCTCATCAGCCAATCACTCTTTGCGACCTGATTGGATGATTCTGGGCATCCTCACCCCCATCTCTTGCTGTGATGGGGAGAGTGATAATCTTCAGATAAAATTTGGGAAAAGGAAGGCCTAATTCCCTTTCAAAAGGGTTTCCCAGTCCTGGCTTTTGCCAGCTGGAGATTAATGAAGATTCTGGGGAAGGCGCTGGGGGTGGTCGGAGATCTCTTTATTCGGGGAAATTGTGGAAGGTTTTGCTTAGGGAATGTCCCAGCCACTCTGGTGATTCATCTGGAACATTCTGTGAGGACATGTTGAGGAAAGAATTAAACTGACGGATCTTTGTTCTGTCACTTCCTGATGTAAATCCTGTGGCTTTTCTCTGCTGATTTCACTTCTCCGTCCTGCCCTGTGACAGGGGCTGGAACTAATCCAGAAGGTGCTGCTTTACAAGCTAAACTCTGAGGAACGGGAGTGCAGGAGGAATTTTTAACATGGGAAAATCCAGGGATTAAAAGATTAATCTGCTCCACCTTATTTCAAACCAGAACCAAGAAACGATAATAAGGAACACATTTGCCCTGAAACTGAGCTGGAACCCAGCCATATAAATACCGTGGCTACCAGAGCAGGTCAGAGGCTGGGAATCCTGCGGCGAGTAACTCACCTCCTGACTCCCCCCCAAAGCCTGTCCACCATCTACAAGGACACAAGTCAGGAGTGTGATGGAATACTCCCCACTTGCCGGGATGAGTGCGGCTCCCAACAACAACTCAAGAAGCTCAACACCATCCGGGACGAAGCAGCCCCGCTTGATTGGCCCCCCATCCACAAACACTCACTCCCTCCACCACCCACGCACAGCGGCAGCCTGTGTACCATCTACAAGATGCACTGCAGCGACTCACCAAGGCTCCTTAGGCAGCACCTTCCCAACCCACCACCGCTATCATCTAGGACAAGGGCAGCAGAGACATGGGAACACCCTCCACCTGGAATTGTGTTTCCTGCGCTCTATACAGACAACGCATACTTTTCATAGAGTACATAGGAGAGAAGGAAAGGAGAGAGTGCAGAATGTAGTGTTACAGTCATAGCCAGGGTGTAGAGAAAGATCAACTTAATGCGAGGTAGGTCCATTCAAAAGTCTGACAGCAGCAGGGAAGAAGCTGTTCTTGAGTCGGTCGGTATGTGACCTCAGACTTTTGTATCTTTTCCCCGACGGAAGAATTTGGAAGAGAGAATGTCCGGGGTGAGTGGGGTCCTTGATTATTCTGGCTGCTTTTCCCGAGGCAGCGGGAAGTGTAGACAGAGTCAATGGATGGGAAGCTGGTTTGCGTGATGGATTGGGCTACATTCACGACCCTTTGTAGTGGGTTTAAGTCGCACCCCTGAATTGGATGGCCATTGAAGATGTGTTTTAATGTGGCCATCGAGGTTGATTATCAGTCTGTAAATCCTTCCGATACACCTGATGGCAGGTGTTAAGAGTGGGAGAAATTCCTGGTCCGTCTTAGTGAAGAAAGCAATGGTATAAACATGGACGAACCCAATAGAGGTCTATGGTTACCAATGTCCTCTTATGGCATGGGGACTGGAGAAGGTTTTTTTGACAGCTAGACATAGAGAAGATGGTTCCATTTGTGGGGAGGTGGTGGGTGAATGGGAAAAGCTGGGGCCAAAAGACGGGCACCAGTAAATCCAATGGAGAGTTCAGAACATAGAACATAGAACATTACAGCGCAGTACAGGCCCTTCGGCCCTCGATGTTGCGCCGACCAGTGGTACCAATCTAAAGCCCCTCTAATCTACACTATTCCAATATCATCCATATGTTTATCCAATAACCATTTGAACGCTCTCAACGTTGACGAGTCCACCACTGCTGCAGGCAGGGCATTCCACGCGCTTACTACTCACTGAGTAAAGAACCTACCTCTAACATCTGTCCTATATCTATCACCCCTCAATTTAAAGCTATGTCCCCTCGTGCTAGCCAACACCATCCGAGGACTATCCACCCTATCTAATCCTCTGATCATCTTGTATGCCTCTATTAAGTCACCTCTTAACCTTCTCTCTAACGAAAACAACCTCAAGCCCCTCAGCCTTTCCTCATATGATTTTCCCACCATACCAGGCAACATCCTGGTAAATCTCCTCTGCACCCAGAAGAAAGGTGGGGGAGAATGTGGGACTTGTTCCCATGGGGGGAGTGGGGAGAATGTGGGACTCGCTCCCAAGGGGGGAGTGGGGGAGAATGTGGGACTTGTTCCCATGGGGGGAGTGGGGAGAATATGGGACTCGCTCCCAAGGGTGGAGTGGGGGAGAATGTGGGACTTGTTCCCATGGGGGGAGTGGGGAGAATGTGGGACTTGTTCCCACGGGGGAGTGGGGGAGAATGTGGGACTCGCTCCCAAGGGGGGAGTGGGGAGAATGTGGGACTTGTTCCCATGGGGGGAGTGGGGAGAATGTGGGACTCGCTCCCACTGGGGGAGTGGGGAGAATGTGGGACTCGCTCCCACGGGGAGTGGGGGAGAATGTGGGACTCGCTCCCACAGGGAGTGGGGAGAATGTGGGACTCGTTCCCACAGGGAGTGGGGAGAATGTGGGACTCGTTCCCACGGGGGGAGTGGGGAGAATGTGGGACTCGTTCCCACAGGGAGTGGGGAGAATGTGGGACTCGTTCCCACGGGGGGAAGTGGGGAGAATGTGGGACTCGTTCCCACGGGGGGAGTGGGGAGAATGTGGGACTCGCTCCCAGGGGGAGTGGGGGAGAATGTGGGACCCGCTCCCACAGGGAGTGGGGAGAATGTGGGACTCGCTCCGACAGGGAGTGGGGAGAATGTGGGACCTGCTCCTATGGGGAGTGGGGACAATGTGGGACTCGCACCCACAGGAAATGGGGAGAATGTGGGACCTCCTCCCATGGTGAGTGGGGAGAATGTGGGACTCGCTCCCACGAAGAGTGGGGAGAATGTGGGATTTACTCCCTCGGGGAGTGGGGGAGGTTGTGGGACTCACTCCCACGAAGAGTGGGGAGAATGTGGGATTTGCTCCCACAGGGAATGGGGGAGGATGTGGGACTCACTCCCACGAAGAGTGGGGAGAATGTGGGATTTGCTCCCACAGGGAATGGGGGAGGATGTGGGACTTACTCCCACGAAGAGTGGGGAGAATGTGGGATTTGCTCCCACAGGGAATGGGGGAGGATGTGGGACTCACTCCCACGAAGAGTGGGGAGAATGTGGGATTTGCTCCCACAGGGAATGGGGGAGGATGTGGGACTCGCTCCCACGGGGGGAGTGGTTGAGGTGAATGGTGTAAATGCATTTAAGGGGGGAAGCTGGATAAACACACCGGGGGGAAAGGGATTGGAGGATAGGGTGTGGGGTGAGATGACAAGGGGGGAGTGGGAGGAGCACAATGAGCATGACAGAGCAGATGGGCCGAATGGTCCGTTCTGTACGTTCTATGCAGTGAAGGTAATGGGAAAGCGATATTGGGCAGGGTCTGGGATGGGGGACTGGGGGTGGTGAGGCTGACCTAGTGAGTAAGAGTCAAGAACGAATCCGATTGGGTAACGAGGGGTTCCGATTGGCTGTGGGACGGTTGGGCGCCATGGAGATTTCAAGTGAGCAATGAGAAGAGCGGGGATTGGGTGAACCCTCCTGCAGTGTCGTGGCCAATGAGGTGTGTAGGACACACACTCTGGAACTGAGCCAGTCGGAGGGAAGGACTGGGACCAGAAAAGGAGACAGGCGTTGATTGAAATCCAACACAGGCAGTGGAGGCCAAAGCATTGCCGGAAAAGAAAGCCATCATTTTACCGGAATATTATCCGCAATCCACTTCCTGAAAGAGTCATTTGCAACCCTTGAGAAGGAATCGGAGACGTACTGTGTGGAATCCAGGGGATTAAACCACAGATCCATGCTGAATGGAAACTTGTGCCAGGCTTCATTCACACGTGAATGCATCTCTCTGCAATCCCCATGTGCCTCCAAGGCTGATTCATGTCAAAGCCAAAGGCTTGAAGCTGTTAAGTGAAGTGTAGGAAATGTCTTTATTCAACTTGTTCATGCCTTACGATGCCCTGACCTCGCAAAAGGCTGGAATTTTCCATTGGAAAAATGTTCGCTTCAGGGAAATTCTGTAATCTCGGCACAGCGGTTAGCACAGCTGCCTCACAGCGCCAGGGACCCGGGCTCGATTCCCGGTTTGGGTCACCGTCTGTCTGGAGTCTGCACGTTCTCCCCCGTGTCTGCGTGGGTTTCCTCCGGGTGCTCCGGTTTCCTCCCACACTCCAAAGATGTGCGGGTTAGGTTGATTGGCCGTGCTAAAATTGCCCCTTAGTGTCAGGGGGATTGACAGTGTAAATATGTGGAGTTACGGGGATAGGGCTTGGGTTTGTGGATGGTGCAGATTTGATGGGCTGAATGGCCTCCTTCTGCACTGTAGAGATTCTATGATTCTCTTTGGAATGGGCTCGATACAGTCCGCCACACCGTTGAGGCGTTTTTGTGCCGCAGTGTGACATCCCCAGGGGGCATCTCGGTGGCCCTTGTGGCATGGGTGAGGGAGACGGAAGGGAGGCACGGGCAGGCAGGCAGGTGGGCATCCCTTGCACCCTTCAGAGTCAATAGCCTCCTGAGGTTGAAGAAGAATCTCCCTCCGGCGTTGTCTGCCCTCTGCCGAAAGACGGCGAATCAATCCGCTTCCATCTGGTGTGCGCTCGTTCAAGATGGCAGATGAGGCCATTTTGGAGCCTGAGGTTGCTGCCATAGCCGCTGCACCCCGCCCGCGTACTGCGCGAAAGGTGACATGGCGCCTTCCACCACTGTTGGTGGACACTCATGTGGGCCAATCCTACTCTGGTTAGCCGGCACAGTCATGTGACAGGATTAGGCAAGTTGGGCTGACTGGAGCTTTCAGTGCGGCGAATCACGGGGATGGTTCTATCCGATTTACCTCACTGCCGGTTGGAATGGCTGACCACTTTGCCATAACCGGAATTTCATGCTGTTTGTGTTTGACTCGTTGCAATTTGACTGTGCGCCAAAGAATCATAGAATTCCTACAGCGCAGAAGGAGGCCATTTGGCCCATCGAGTCTGCACCGACCACAATCCCACCCATGCCCTACCCCATAACCCCATGCATTTACCCTAGCTAGTCCCCCTGACACTGAGGGGCAATTTAGCACGGCCAATCCACCTAACCAGCACATCTTTGGACACTAAGGGGCAATTTAGCACAGCCAATCCACCTAACCTGCACATCTTTGGACTGTGGGAGGAAACCGGAGCACCCGGAGGAAACTCAGACAGACACGGGGAGAATGTGCAGACTCCACACGGACAGTGACCTGAGGCAGGGAATCGAACCCAGATCCCTGGCGCTGTGAGGCAGCAGTGCTCACCACTGTGCCACCCTGCCAAAGGGGGGATCTTTGCAGGGGAAAGATCAGGGGAAGGAGAATGGGACCAATTGGATAGCTCTCTTGAAGGGGCAGGCAGTGGCATGATGGGCCAAATGGCCTCCTTCCGTCCTCTGTCATTCAACGATTCTTAACAAACCCTCGAGGAGTCCTGGAACCAGTAGCGGGCAGCAGCTTAGAGTTGATATTGAGTGGAAGTGCATTTAACAACAAACTGGATTCATAGGGAACCTTTAGAATTGTGGAACAACCCACGGGAGTTCCCTCAGACACAACCCAACAGCAAGCCCCAAAGGGCAAGCGACCAAAACCTCGGCCAAAGAGGTCGGTTTTAAGGTGTGGCTTGAAGGAGGAGAGAGAGCGAGTGGCGGGGATAGGGTTCAGGGAGGGAACTTCAGAGCTCAGGGTCGCGGGTGACTGAAGGCTCGGCCCCCGATGGCTGAGCGATGGGAATCAGGGGATGACCAAGAAGCTCAGAATTGGAGGAGCGCAGGGATCTGGGAGGGTCCTGGGCTGGAGGAGGAGACGGTGACACAGTGGTTAGTGCTGCTGCCTCACAGCGCCAGGGACCCAGGTTCAGTTCCCGGCTTGGGGTCACTGTCTGTGTGGAGTTTGCACGTTCTCCCCCGTGTCTGCGTGGGTTTCCTCCGGGTGCTCCGGTTTCCTCCCACAGCACAAAGATGTGCAGGTTAGGTGGATTGGCCATGCTAAATTGCCCCATAGTGTCCAAAGATGTGCGGGTTCGGTGGATTGGCCATGCTAAATTGCCCCATAGTGTCCAAAGATGTGCAGGTTATGTGGATTGACCATGCTAAATTGCCCCATAGTGTCCAAAGATGTGAAGGTTAGGTGGATTGGCCATGCTAAATTGCCCCATAGTGTCCAAAGATGTGTGGGTTAGGTGGATTGGCCATGCTAAATTGCCCCTTAGTGTCCAAAGATGTGAAGGTTAGGTGGATTGGCCATGCTAAATTGCCCCATAGTGTCCAAAGATGTGTGGGTTAGGTGGATTGGCCATGCTAAATTGCCCCTTTGTGAAGGTTAGGGGGATTAGCCATGCTAAATTGCTCCTTCATGTCCAAAGATGTGTGGGTTAGGGGGATTGGCCATGCTAAATTGCCCCATAGTGTCCAAAGATGTGCGGGTTAGGGGGATTGGCCATGCTAAATTGCCCCATAGTGTCCAACGATGTGCAGGTTAGGTGGATTGGCCATGCTAAATTGCCCCTTTGTGTCCAAAGATGTGTGGGTTAGGGGGATTGGCCGTGCTAAATTCTCCTTGGTGTCCAAAGATGTGCGGGTTCGGTGGATTGGCCATGCTAAATTCTCCTTGGTGTCCAAAGATGTGCGGGTTAGGTGGATTGGCCATGCTAAATTGCCCCTTAGTATCCAAAGATGTGCAGGTTAGGTGGATTGGCCATGCTAAATTGCCCCTTAGTGTCCAAAGATGTGCAGGTTAGGTGGATTGGCCATGCTAAATTGCCCCTTAGTGTCCAAAGATGTGCAGGTTAGATGGATTGGCCATGCTAAATTGCCCCTTAGTGTCCAAAGATGTACAGGTTAGGTGGATTGGCCATGCTAAATTGCGGGGATAGGTATGAGTGGGATTGTGGTCGGTGCAGACTCGTTAGGATGAATGGCCTCCTTCTGCAGTGTAGGAATTCTAGACAGAGTTAGGGAGGAGGAGATTGGGGATGTAAGAGATTTAAAACCATGGATATAAAGTTAGAATGGTGTTCCTGGACTTTGTGCAAGGTCTCTTTTGTTTACTGTACAGCTGTCAGCAACTCTCACCATAACTACATTTCTGGGAACATATTGTCAACATATTTATCCAATCACTCATTCATATCTTTCAGAGGGAACCGTGAAGCCAGCAGAGAGACAGAGAGAGAGAAAGAGAGAGGCCATCGATCCAATCACAGGCCAACCCTTCTCTTTTATTTCTTGGCAGGTCTTACAACTGACCTTTGGCGTGCTTCCAGAATTTTCTGTTGTCTGTTGCTCCATGGGGATCCGGGTTCTACCTCTGAATCTCTGAGGGTGTGTGAGATAGCAGAGCCAGTGCGGCTATATGGTAACACACACACACACACACGCACCCCACCCCCCCTGTCCCAGCCAAACCAGCAATCAGCTGCCAAGAGACTATTTCTCAATCGAAAATTCCCCTAAAACTTCCCAAAAAGACTAACAACCGACCCCTGAGCCAGCTGGAGTTCTTCTCAACGCCAGAGGTTAACTCGCAAAACACAGCCATGAAAGAAAAATGATTTGCATCTCCGTAGAGGCTGGCTGAAGCGTCTCAGAGAGACTGGCTGGAGCGTCTCAGAGAGACTGGCTGAAGCATCTCAGAGAAACTGGCTGGAGCGTCTCAGAGAGACTGGCTGGAGCGTCTGAGAGAGACTGGCTGGAGCGTCTCAGAGAAACTGGCTGGAGCGTCTCAGAGAAACTGGCTGGAGCGTCTCACAGAGACTGGCTGGAGCGTCTCAGAGAAACTGGCTGGAGCGTCTCACAGAGACTGGCTGGAGCGTCTCACAGAGACTGGCTGGAGCGTCTCAGAGAGACTGGCTGAAGCATCTCAGAGAAACTGGCTGGAGCGTCTCAGAGAGACTGGCTGGAGCGTCTCAGAGAGACTGGCTGAAGCATCTCAGAGAAACTGGCTGGAGCGTCTCAGAGAGACTGGCTGGAGCGTCTGAGAGAGACTGGCTGGAGCGTCTCAGAGAAACTGGCTGGAGCGTCTCAGAGAAACTGGCTGGAGCGTCTCACAGAGACTGGCTGGAGCGTCTCAGAGAAACTGGCTGGAGCGTCTCAGAGAAACTGGCTGGAGCGTCTCACAGAGACTGGCTGGAGCGTCTCACAGAGACTGGCTGGAGCGTCTCACAGAGACTGGCTTGAGCGTCTCAGAGAAACTGGCTGGAGCGTCTCACAGAGACTGGCTTGAGCGTCTCAGAGAAACTGGCTGGAGCGTCTCACAGAGACTGGCTTGAGCGTCTCAGAGAGACTGGCTGGAGCGTCTCACAGAGACTGGCTGGAGCGTCTCAGAGAAACTGGCTGGAGCGTCTCAGAGAGTCTGGCTTGAGCGTCTCAGAGAAACTGGCTGGAGCGTCTCACAGAGACTGGTTGGAGCGTCTCACAGAGACTGGCTGGAGCGTCTCAGAGAGACTGGCTGGAGCGTCTCACAGAGACTGGCTGGAGCGTCTCAGAGAGACTGGCTGGAGCGTCTCAGAGAGACTGGCTGGAGCATCTCAGAGAGACTGGCTGGAGCGTCTCACAGAGAGTGGCTGAAGCGTCTCACAGAGACTGGCTTGAGCGTCTCAGAGAAACTGGCTGGAGCGTCTCAGAGAAACTGGCTGGAGCGTCTCACAGAGACTGGCTGGAGCGTCTCACAGAGACTGGCTTGAGCGTCTCAGAGAAACTGGCTGGAGCGTCTCAGAGAAACTGGCTGGAGCGTCTCACAGAGACTGGCTGAAGCGTCTCACAGAGACTGGCTGGAGCGTCTCACAGAGACTGGCTGAAGCGTCTCACAGAGACTGGCTGGAGCGTCTTACAGAGACTGGCTGGAGCGTCTCAGAGAGACTGGCTGGAGCGTCTCACAGAGACTGGCTGGAGCGTCTCACAGAGACTGGCTAGGCTGGGGTTGGTTTCCTTTGAGCAGAGAAGGCTGAGGGGGGGGATCTGATTGAGATGTTCCATATTATTAGAGACACAGATAGGGTGTATCGGAGGGAACCTTTCCCCTTAGTTAAGGGATCAATAACCAGGTGTGGATTTAAGGTGAGGGACAGGAGATTTCGGGCGGATTTGAGGAGAAACTTTTTAACCTGAGGGTGGTGGGAATCTGGGACTCTCCGCCTGAAAGGCGGGGGAGAGGCGGGAACCCTCACAACATTGAAGAAACATTTAAATGAGCACTTGGAACACGGGAGTGTCGAAGGCTGGAAAATGGGATTAGAATGGATAGGTGCTTGATAGCCGGTGCAGACACGATGGGCTGAAGGGCCTCATTCTGTGCTGTAATGCCCCAGGGTGCTTAGCCCACCAATGAAGCGTGGTTTGAAATGATGCTGTGGTAGTGTCGGAGACACCGCAGCCAATGTGTGCACAGCAGGATCCCACAGATGTGCTAATGACCAGATAATCTGTGTTTTTTAACTATTTTGTGGATTGAGGGGCAAATATTGATTTGATTTGACTTATTTTGTCACGTGTCCTGGGACACAGTGAAAAGTATTGTTTCTTGCGCGCTCCAGACAAAGCATACCGTTCATAGAGTACATAGAGGAGAAGGATTTGATTTATTATTGTCACATGTACTGGGATACAGTGAAAAGTATTGTTTCTTGCGCGCTATACAGACAAAGCATACCGTTCATAGAGTACATAGGGGAGAAGGATTTGATTTATTATTGTCACATGTACTGGGATACAGTGAAAAGTATTGTTTCTTGCGCACTAGAAATCATAGAAACCCTACAGGGCAGAAGGAGGCCATTCGGCCCATCGAGTCTGCACCGATCACAATCCCACCCAGGCCCTACCCCCACATATTTACCCACTAATCCCGCTAACCTACGCATCTCAGGACTCTAAGGGGCAATTTTTTTAACCTGGCCAATCAACCTAACCCGCACATCTTTGGACTGTAGGAGGAAACCGGAGCACCCGGAGGAAACCCACGCAGACACGAGGAGAATGTGCGAACTCCACACAGACAGTGACCCGAGCCGGGAATCGAACCCGGGACCCTGGAGCTGTGAAGCAGCAGTGCTAACCCACTGTGCTGCTGTGCCGCCCCACTATACAGACAAAGCATACCGTTCATAGAGTACATAGGGGAGAAGGAAAGGAGAGAGTGCAGAATGTAGTGTTACAGTCACAGCTCGGGCGCAGAGAAAGATCAACTTAATTTTGGCCTTGCCCTTCTGTGAAACTAGCTGCCCTGGGACCTTTTATAACCACTCGAGGGGGCGGAGGGGGTACCTCGATTGAATACCTGATCGGCGAGGGAGCGCCGCTGACAGTTGCAGCACTCCCTCAGTGCTGGCGTTCTGTCACGATGACATTCTCCAGTCTCTGGACTGGGATTTGAACCAGTGATGTCCTGGCACTGTGATGAGAGAGCTCCGCACTAAGCCACGGCGGACACGGGAGTACTGACAGGGTCAGTGAGGTGAGGCACAGACGGGAGGGGTTATACTGAGTAAAAGTCTCTCGCCTTGTGCTGTACAGTTTAGGAATTTTCAGGATTCACCTCCCCCCAGAATGGTGGCCCCAATGAAAGCCGTCCCACCCGATGTGTGTTTTTAGGTTTGATCCTCTGACCTTGGCTCTTCCCGCAGGAATCGCCCGCGTTGGCGCGCACGAGGGCGCCTGGCTACACTTCGCCTGCGCCTCAGCTCCGCGACTGCCCACAACCTGCCCGCACACGCCACCGGGAACCGGAGCGGCAGGCACTCCGCGTGGAACGAGACTCCGAGGGGAGGCGCAGGCAGAGATCTGAGCGTAAGATTGTTTCGTCTGCTTTCCTTTCACTGTCTGTCAACCGGGACTTTAGATGTTGATTGCTCTCAGCGGCTGTGTACCCATCTCAGAGACTGCGTACCCATCTCAGAGACCGCGTACCCATCTCAGAGACTGTGTACCCATCTCAGAGACTGCGTACCCATCTCAGAGACTGTGTACCCATCTCAGAGACTGTGTACCCATCTCAGAGACTGTGTACCCATCTCAGAGACTGTGTACCCATCTCAGAGACAGTGTACCCATCTCAGAGACTGTGTACCCATCTCAGAGACTGTGTACCCATCTCAGAGACTGCGTACCCATCTCAGAGACAGTGTACCCATCTCAGAGACTGCGTACCCATCTCAGAGACTGCGTACCCATCTCAGAGACTGCGTACCCATCTCAGAGACGGCGTACCCATCTCAGAGACTGCGTACCCATCTCAGAGACTGCGTACCCATCTCAGAGACTGCGTACCCATCTCAGAGACTGCGTACCCATCTCAGAGACTGTGTACCCATCTCAGAGACTGTGTACCCATCTCAGAGACTGTGTACCAATCTCAGAGACCGCGTACCCATCTCAGAGTCTGTGTACCCATCTCAGAGACTGTGTATCCAGCTCAAAGAATGTGTACCTACCCCAGAGACTGTGTACCCATCTCAGAGACAGTGTACCCATCTCAGAGACAGTGTACCCATCTCAGAGACTGCGTACCCATCTCAGAGACTGCGTACCCATCTCAGAGACTGTGTACCAACCTCGGAGACTGTGTACCCATCTCTGAGACTGTGTATCCATCTCAGAGACTGTGTACCCATCTCAGAGACTGTGTAGCAACCTCAGAGACGGCGTACAGATTTCTAGGTTTAAGTCCTGCTCCCCAGAGCTAAGTACACACACTGGAGGCCTGCTGCATTGTCAGAGGTGACGCCTCTCAGATGCCAAGTTAATGAAGTCTCCCCGCCTTCCCTCTCACTTGGAGGCAAACGGCCACTATTCCGTGGAACAGCCAGGGAATTCTCCCCGTCCTCCAGGGGTGAGGAGGGCAATATTAACCCCTCAACCCAGGATTGCTAAAACTGAGTAACTGGCCGTTTCCCCACTGTGGGATCTTGCCGTGCACCGACTGGCTGCCGCCTTTCCCACGTCACGACAGTGACGACACTTCGACGGGTCACGCGACTGGGTCAAGTGGGGTCTTCAGGCTGTGTACGACGGCGAGAGAAATGTCTATTCTTGTCCGACATGTCAACAGATCTCTCCACCAAAGTGTTACAAAGGTTCCCGCAGCTCGGTCTGGTATTGGAAACTGTCTCTCAAACTAATTCGGCCCAGATGGACCCACTCTTGGGTCGAGGCAGAGATGCAAGCCCACAATCTGTCTTCAGCTCACAGCCCATCTCCCAGCCTGAATGGCCATTTCCTTTTCGGTAACTCACCACATTCTGGCGTCCCGCCAAAGAACAAAGAACAGTACAGCACAGGAACAGGCCCTTCGGCCCCTCCAAGCCTGTGCCGATCATGACGCCTGCCTAAACTCAAACCGTACGCACTTACAGAGTCCGTATCCTTCCATTCCCATCCTATTCATGTGTTCGTCTAGTTGCCCCTTACATGACGCTATCGTACCTGCTCCCACCCCCTCCCCAGACATTCACCACCCTCTGTGTAAAAAACGTGCCTCGCACATCTCCTCTAAACTTCTCCCCTCAACCTATGTCCCCGAGTACTTGACTTTTCTACCCTAGGAAAGAGAACCTGACTATCCACTCTGTCCATGCCCCTCATAATCTTGTAAACTCTATCAGGTCACCCCTCGACCTCCGTTGTTCCAGTGAGAACAAACTGAGTTTATCCAACCTCTCCTAATACCCTCCAGTCCAGGCAACATCCTGGTCAATCTTTCCTGTACCCCCTCCAAAGCCTCCACATCCTTCTGGTAGCGTGGCGACCAGAATTGTACACAATATTCCAAATGAGGCCTAACTAAGGTTCTGTACAGCTACAGCATGAGCTGCCAGTTTTTATACTCAATTTCCACAACCTCTTCAAATGTTAACAGCGACAACAACAACTTGCATTGATATGGTGCCAGATAACAACCTCTCCCCCCACCCCCACCCCCGTGACATTTCACAGTCGCACTGGGCCACGAGACGAGATATTAAGATGGAACGACCAGAAGGATGTGGAGGCTTTGGAGAGGGGACAGAAAAGATTTACCAGGATGTTGCCTGGTATGGAGGGCATTAGCTATGAGGAGAGAGGTTGGAGAAACTTGGTTTGTTCTCACTGGAACGATGGAGGTTGAGGGACCTGATAGAAGTCTACAAGATTATGAGGGGCATGGACAGAGTGAATAGTCAGAAGCTTTTTCCCAGGGTGGAAGAGTCAATTACTAGGGGGCACAGGTTTAAGGTGCGGGAGGCAAGGTTTAAAGGAGATGTACGAGGCAAGTTTTTTACACAGAGAGTAGTGGGTGCCTAGAACTCGCTGCCGGGGGAGGTAGTGGAAGCAGATACGATAGTGACTTTTAAGGGGCAACTTGATAAAACTTGAATAGAATGGGAATGGAGGGATACGGTCCCCGGAAGGGTAAGAGGTTTTAGTTCAGTCGGGCAGCATGAGGGGTGACCTAATAGAGGTGTATAAAATTATGAAAGGCATAGATAGGGTGAACGGTGGGAAGCTTTTTCCCAGGTCGGTGGTGACGTTCACGAGGGGTCATAGGTTCAAGGTGAGTTGGGGGGGGAGGTTTAACACAGATATCAGAAGGACGTATTTTACGCAGAGGGTTGTGGGGGCCTGGAATGCGCTGCCGGGCAAGGTGGTGGAGGCGGACACACTGGGAACGTTTAAGACTTATCTAGCCACATGAACGGAGTGGGAATGGAGGGATACAAAAGAATGGTCTAGTTTGGACCAGGGAGCGGCGCGGGCTTGGAGGGCCGAAGGGCCTGTTCCTGTGCTGTATTGTTCTTTGTTCTTCTTTGTTCTTTATATCAGCCATGATCGAATGACAGAGCGAACTCAATGGGCTGAATGGCCTATTCTGCTCCTATATTTTATCAATTTATGGACTTATACTCCCCTCAAAGGGGGTTTGAGGAGGTTAGCGTTATTGCTGAACAGAGAGAGACATGTTGTTGAAGTTTATTTTGTCTCATATTCATCAGGACAAATGCAAGAATGCCGAATTTCCCACTCTCACAACAATTCACACCGCAAGGGAAAAGGGAGCCTCTTGCTCCCTGTCCCTCTCTCCGGGGCAACGGCTCGACCAGAGTCAATGCACTGACCCATCAGCAGTGGTAGAAATTGTGGTGGTTTCTTGAAATTTGGCATTTGGCCTGATGAGTGCGGGATGAAAAACTTCGACAGGATGTGCCTTTTTTTTTGGCAGCATTCAAGTTAGGCAAAGGGAAGCCATGAAGGGGAGTTGAACACAAGTCTTGTTGTGTGGTTGGTTGGCTAATATCCAAACACAATGCCATGCGAGGTGTATGGGAGGTGGAGGGGAGGTGCGGGCAGGGGCACGTGTTGTAATCACCATAACTGATCCTTGATCTCATTCATCCTCTACAGGAAAAAACTCATTAATCCACCTGGTCCCGTCCTCCTATCAATCAGAGGGTGAGTGATGGCTACGATACGTGGGTTGCTGGACCCATCAACAGTCATGAAGAAAAGTATCAGTGGCAAGGAATAGAATCCCAGAGTCCGGTATCCTCCACGGTAGCACAGTGGTTAGCACTGCTGCCTCACAGCGCTAAGGACCTGGGTTCGATTCCCGGCTTGGGTCACTATCTGGGTGGAGTTTGCACATTCTCCTCGTGTCTGTGTGGGTTTCCTCCGGGTGCTCCGGTTTCCTCCCACACTCCACAGAATTTGATTTGATTTATTATTGTCACATGTATTGGGATGCAGTGAAAAGTATTGTTTCTTGCGCGCTATACAGACAAAGCATACCGTTCATAGAGTACGTAGGGGAGAAGGATTTGATTTATTATTGTCACATGTATTGGAATACAGTGAAAAGTATTGTTTCTTGCGCGCTGTACAGACAAAGCATACCGTTCATAGAGAAGGAAAGGAGAGGGAGCAGAATGTAGTGTTACAGTCATAGCTAGGGTGTAGAGAAAGATCAACTTAATGCAAGATAGATGTGCTGGTTAGGTGGATTGGCCATGCAAAATTGCCTCTTAGTATCAGGGGGACTCACTAGGGTAAATGCATGGGGTTATGGGGATAGGGCTTGGGTGGGATTGTGGTCGGTGCAGACTCGATGGGCCGAATGACCTCCTTCTGCACTGTAGGGATTCTATGATTTCATCCGGGATGTTTTGATTTGATTTATTATTGTCACATGTACTGGGACACAGTGAAAAGTATTGTTTCTTGCGCGCTATACAGACAAAGCATACCGTTCATAGAGAAGGAAAGGAGAGAGTGCAGAATATAGTGTTACAGTCACAGTTAGGGTGTAGAGAAAGATCAGCTTAATATATGGTGGGTCCATTCAAAAGTCTGACAGCAGCAGGGAAGAAGCTGTTCTTGGTACGTGACCTCAGACTTTTGTGTCTTTTTCCCGACGGAAGAAGGTGGAAGAGAGAATGTCCGGGATGCGTGGGGCCCTTAATTATGTTGGGAAATAAGGGAAAGAGAAAGAGGGGGAGGAGAGGGGACAGTATGTGGGAGGGGACAGGAAGGAAGGGGGAGAGGAAGGGGAGGGAGGGTTGTCAAAGGTGGGGGAAGGGGGAGGAGAACGGGAGGTGGGAGGGGAAAGGCGAGAGGAGGGGGGAGAGGCAGGAGGAGGGTGCAGAGAGGTTCAGATGATGGAGTGGGAGGGGTGGGAACTGAGGGAGGGGGTGCAGTGCTGGGAGAGTGACAGTTGGGGAGGGAGTGGAGGGGCAGTAGTTGGGAGGGGAGGGAGAAGAAAGGGAGGGTTTGGGGAGGGAGTGGAGGGGGAGAATTGGGAAACAGCCAATCGACCATCGAGTGAAAGAGGTCAGTCATGAGAATGTCTTGATGGGGGAAGGTTGAGAAGGGGGAGGGGAAACGGTGTGAGGGACTGACAGGTTGAGAGTGAAGCAACGTCAGTGGCTTGAGGTCAGACAATTTGTCAACATTGATTAAGAGATGGATTGGGTTAACAGTGAGAAACCCTCTGGTCGAGGGAGCGTCCAGAACCAGGGGGAAAAAGCTTCAAATGCAAGATGGGATCTGGAGGAGTGATGTCAAGAAGCTCTTCCTCACACAAAGGGAGTGGAAATCTGGAACTTTCTCTCTCCTGCTCTGGGGATCAGTTAGAGATTTCTAAATCAGGATTTTTATCAGAGGGGATCATGGAGCGCAGAACCATGACCAGAACAGATTAGCCGATTATATTGTCCAAATATATATCATCTAAAAATCTTTTCAAAGCAAAAGTCCACATGAGGAAAAGCTGCTTCACACAGCAAGTGCCACAGTGGTTCGCACTGCTGCCTCACAGCGCCAGGGACCCGGGTTCGATTCCCGGCTTGGGTCACTGTCTGTGTGGAGACACGGTAGCACAGTGGTTAGCACTGCTGCCTCACAGCGCCAGGGACCTGGGTTCGATTCCCAGCTCGGGTCACTGTCTGTGCGGAGTTTGCACATTCTCCCCGTGTCTGCGTGGGTTTCCGCCGAGTGCTCCGGTTTCCTCCCACAGTCCAAAGATGTCCGGGTTAGGTTGATTGGCCATGCTAAATTGCCCCTTAGTGTCCCGGGATGCGTAGATTAGAGGGATTGGTGGGTAAATATGTAGGGATACGGGGATAGGGCCTGGGTGGGATTGTGGTCGGTGTAGACTCGATGGGCCGAATGGTCTCTTTCTGCATTGTAGGGTTTCTATGGTTCTATGAGTCTGCACGTTCTCCCCGTGTCTGCGTGGGTTTCCTCCGGGTGCTCCGGTTTCCTCCCACACTTCAAAGATGTGCAGGTTAAATGGATTGGCCGTGCTAAATTGCCCCTAGTGTCAAGGGGAGGAGCAGGGTAAGTGTGTGGGGTTAGTGGCATAGGGTGAATTAGCGAGCCGGTATGGACACAATGGGCCGAATGGCCTCCTTCTGTATCACACCCATTCCGATTCTGTTAAGATCAAATTGAATGGATTGGCCGTGCTAAATTGCCCCTTAGTGTCCCGGGATGAATAGGTTAGAGGGATTAGCGGGGTAAATATGTGGGGTTACGGGGATAGGGCCTGGGTGGGATTGTGGTCAGTGTAGACCTGATGGGCCGAATGGCCTCCTTCTGCACTGTCGGGCTTCTGTGATTCTATGAAGTGGAGGTAAATAGGTTAGGCTAGGCTGTGATGCCACCCCCAGTTCAATTGCCTTGCACTATTGACTATCCTGGCAGCTCAGTGAAGAGTAGGTGAAACATCCAAGTGACTGAAGGGGGAAATGGAGATACAGAGGTGGACTGGAGATAGGTTGGTAATATTGAATGGTAACGTACTCTCTCTCTCTCTGCTCTCCCTTTCCCCTTGTGTGTTTCTTGCAGGTGATAGTACCATTATTCACTGGCAGAAGATCTTACACACCGGGGAATCGTTTGAACAGAACAACAGTACAATCGCCATTAAAAGGAATGGCTACTATCTCATATATACCCAGGTACAAAGGAGGTTACATCCCCCACACCGCCCAAGCAGTGACTCAAGCCAGGTGCCTTGGTTGGAGAAAGGTGTAGCAACCTTCTCCAGGTTAAGCTGAACTCGCGAGAGAATGAGAGAAGAAGGACCCAGAGATGGATAGAAAGAAAGAATGAATGAACGCATGAGTGGATGAATTAGTAAGTGGATGAATGAATAATGAATGAATGAATATGTTATAAATATGCAAATGAAATAACAAGTGCATGAATTCTTCTGTATTCATTGGACTTTGAAGAGGTGACCTTATTGAGACATATAGACCGTAAGACATAGGAGCAGAATGAGGCCACTCGGCCCATCGAGTCTGCTCCGCCATTCAATCATGGCTGATATTTTTCTCATCCCCATTCTCCTGCCTTTCCCCCATAACCCCTGACCCCCTTATTGATCAAGGACCTATCTCTGTCTTAAAGACACTCAATGACCTGGTCTCCACAGCCTTCTGCGGCAAAGAGTTCCACAGATTCTCTGGCTGAAGAAATTCCTCCTCATCTCTGTTTTAAAGGATCGCTCGCCCCTTTAGCCCGAGGTTGTGCCCTCTGGTTCTGGTTTTTCCTCCCAGTGGAAACATCCTCTCCGCGTCCACTCTATCCAGGCCTCGCAGTATCCTGTAAGTTTCAATAAGGTTCCCCCCTCATCCTTCTAAAAAGTATGTAGGTACAGCAGATAATCAAGAAAGCAAATGGAATGTTGGCATTTATAGCTCAAGGAATAGAATATAAAGGTGAGGAAGTATTGTTGCAACTGTACAAGGCATTGGTGAGGCCGCACCTGGAGTGTTGTGCACAGTTTTGGTCCCCTTATTTGAGGAAAGATGTAGTGGCATTGGAGGCAGTTCAGAGGAGGTTCACTAGATTGATTCCAGAGATGAGGGGTTTGTCGTATGAAGAGAGATTGAACAGTTTAGGCCGATACTCTCTGGAATTTAGAAGAATGAGGGGAGATCAGATTGAGGTATTCAAGAAGATAAAAGGTATGGATAAAGTAGATGTGGAGCGGATGCTTCCGCTGGTGGGGCATTCTAGGATGAGAGGTCATAGTCTTAGGATAAGGGGCAGCAAATTTAAAACAGAGTTGAGGAGAAACTACTTCTCCCAAAGGGTTGTGAATCTGTGGAATTCGCTGCCCCAAAGTGCGGTGGATGCTGGGACAGTGAGTACATTTAAGGAGGAGTTAGACGGATTTTTAATTGGGAATGAGTTGACGGGTTGATCTCCAGGGAAGCCTGGGGATAGGCCCGGCATGTGCCTCCAATTCTGGGCACCGGGTTTTGGAAGAACGTCACGGTCTTGGAGAGGGTGCAGCAGAGATTTGTCAGATGGCACAATGGATGGGGGTTCAGACAATGTGGAGAGAGGCTGGGAGAAACTGGGATCGTTCTCCTCGGAAAAGAGAAGGTTAAGGGGGAGATTGAATCGAGGCGTTCAAAAATCACGAGTGGGTTTGGCTGGAGTAAATAGGAGAACGTTTTTCCCAATGGCAGGAGGGTGGATAACCGGAGGGGACACAGATTATAACAACATAAGAACTCGGAGCAGGAGGAGGCCATCTGGCCCCTCGAGCCTGCTCCGCCATTCAATAAGATCATGGCTGATCTTTTCGTGGACTCAGCTCCACTTACCCGCCCGCTCACCATCACCCTTAATTCCTTTACTGTTCAAAAATTTATCTATCCTTGCCTTAAAAACATTCAATGAGGTAGCCTCAACTGCTTCACTGGGCAGGGAATTCCACAGATTCACAACCCTTTGTGTGAAGAAGTTCCTCCTCAACTCAGTCCTAAATCTGCTTCCCCTTATTTTGAGGCCATGCCCCCTCGTTCTAGTTTCACCCGCCAGTGGAAACAACCGCCCTGTTTCTATCTTATCTATTCCCTTCATAATCTTATATGTTTCTATAAGATCTCCCCTCATTCTTCTGAATTCCAATGAGTTTAGCCCCAGTCTACTCAGTCTCTCCTCAAAAGCCAACCCTCTCAACTCCGGAATCAACCTAGTGAATCTCCTCTGCACCCCCTCCAGTGCCAGTACATCCTTTCTCAAGTCGGAAGACCAAAACTGTACACAGCACTCCAGGTGTGGCCTCACCAGCACCTTATACAGCTGCAACATAACCTCCCTGTTTTTAAACTGCATCCCTCTTGCAATGAAGGACAAAATTCCATTTGAAGAGAATCGGGGAAAGCTCAGAGCGGGGAGGGGAGGAGAATTTTACTTTGTTAAAAGCAGCGAGTTGTTGTGATCTGGAAGGCGCTGCCTGAAAGGGCGGCGGAAGCAGATTCAATACTTTCAAGGGTTGGGTTGGTGTTGGAAATGTTGCTACAGGTCAGAGTTACTGGAGCAGAGGTTGGCGATGTCGTGAGTCCCTCTTCTGAGAAGGGGGTACGGCACTGTAACCAGAGACCCCGATGGGTTTGGGAGGGGCTTTGTGCATCTCCAAGGCTAACTTAACCCTTCTGATACCTTCCCCTCTTTACTCAGGTCCTGTATCAGGACACGACATTTGTCATGGGTCACGTGGTGAAGAGAAGGGAACAGAGGAAGCAAAAGGAGGGGGAGACGCTGCTCAGGTGCACACAGAATATGCCAGCCAAACAACCTTTCAATACCTGCTACAGTGCGGGTAAGTACAAGCCCGATCCTCCGCCTCGGGCTCGCGTAGGGATGGTCCCATTCACACACCACCTCCCGGGGTCCTCTCAGTCCTGGAGGAACCCTGCCGACAGCCATCTCTGTCCGTCTCGTCCCACCGACTGCGGTTCCTGGGGATTGTCTAAATCTGTGCGACGCTAAAATGCCCACCCTGATACGGAGCTTCAGGCTAACGTGGGGCGGGATTGGATTCCCTCCCCAGTGACGGGCATCGTGGGCTGTGATTGAGCTGGAGAGGGTGCGGAGGAGATTCACCAGGATGAACAAGAGAACAAAGAACAATACAGCACAGGAACAGGCCCTTCGGCCCTCCAAGCCCGTGCCGCTCCCTGGTCCAAACTAGACCATTCTTTTGTATCCCTCCATTCCCACTCCGTTCATATGGCTGGAGCGTTTCAGCTATGGAGAGAGGCTGGTTAGACTGGGGGTTGTTTTCCTTAGAGCAGAGAAGGCTGAGGGGGGACGTGATTGAGGTGTTCAAGATTATGAGAGGCATAGATAGGGTGGATAGGAAGAAACTTTTCCCCTGAGCAGAGGGGTCAATAACCAGGGGTGTAGATTTAAGGTAAGGGGCAGGAGATTTCGAGGGGATTTGATGAGAAACTTTTTCACCCAGAGGGTGGTGGGAATCTGTCTGAAAGAGACAGAGGGGGGAACCCTCACATTTAGAAGCATTTAGATGAGCACTTGAAATGTTGGAGCACACAAGGCTGCGGACCAAGTGCTGGAAAATGGGATCAGAATGGATAGGTGCTTGATGGCCAGCACAGACATGATGGGCTGAAGGGCCTCTTTCTGTGCTGTAAAACTCTATCGTCGGAATTCTACCCACCCACCGCTCGCCACGGAATCGGAGCAGGCGACGGGCGGACAATGGAAATGTCCGTTGACCTCAGGCGGGATTCTCCGGTCTCGACTCGAGCCGGGCTGTAAAATCCCGCCCAAGACTCTCTGGTAAAATTTGGAGAGCGGTGACTTTTGGCCATTCTCCAAATATTCATGCCCCGCCTGCGCCCAGCCATGGCGTTGGAGCTGAGAATTCAACAATCAGGTGGAGATGTCCCTGTGGAAATGGCCTCCACGCACAGTCTCTCTCCTTAAGCACGTCTGTGAGGTGTTCATTGACATTAGCGTCAGTGATAGCTATGAGTGTGATAAATCAATAAATATCAACTTGGAATGCACCAGACTCTTTTATAACAGCACGAGAGATAAAAGGAGGCCATTCAGCCCCTCAATCCAGCTCTGTCATTCAAGAAGATCACACCTGATCCTCCAACTGTCCCAGTCTCTTACTGTCCAAAATTTATCCCACCTCAGCTCAACAACTGAGCACCCATAACTCTCCCCAAAGATTCACAACCCTCACGGTGGCACAGTGGTTGGCACTGCTGCCTCATGGCGCCAGTGTTCGATTCCCGGCTTGGGTCACTAATCTGTGTGGAGTCTGCACGTTCTCCCTCCGTGTCTGCGTGGGTTTCCTCCGGGTGCTCTGGTTTCCTCCCGCACTCCAAAGATGTGCGGGTTAGGTGGATTGGCCACGCTAAATTGCCCCTCGTGTCAGGGGGACCAGCTAGGGTAAATGCATGGGGTTATGGGGATGGGGCCTGGGTGGGATTGTGGTCGGTGCAGACTCGATGGGCTGAATGGCCTCCCTTGCGCTGTAGGGTTCCGTGAGTGAAGACCTTTTTCCTCAGTCCAAAATTCCAATTCCAATTCTCTTCCCGCACCCAATGGTGCACTAAGGCAGACTTTTGTCCGTTTCCATGGCTAGTTATTCCCGAAACAGGTCACTAGTCTGTTGCTTATCGCTTGAGGGGGCGTCACTCCACATCAAGTGTGGCTGGGCAGGAGTCTCTCCCGCTCTTGCTGCCAACCATTGGCATGTTTGGATGGATTTTGCAGGTTGACACTCAGCCTGTTTGGCTGCGTTATGGACGCACCTTCTCGGCCATCAAGTCCCGGGGTGGGATTCGAACCCGGAGCTTCTAGCTCAGAGGTCGGGACGCTGAACCCACTGCGCCACATTCAGTCCAAAATGGCCGACTCCTTATTCCGAAACTGTGGCCCTGGTTCTGCACTCTCACACCAGAGCATCTCACAGTCTACCCTATCAAACACTCTCAGGGTTTTATACATAATCACCTTTCGTACTTTTAAACTCCGGGTAATTATTGGCCCATTCTTACTCAACATCTCATTACTCACCAGGAATCAAAGTAAACCTTTGTTGCCTTCCCTTTAAGGCCTTCCCTAAGTAAGGAGCCCACTGTCTACAGTGCACTAAGTCCCCATCAGCATAGTCTTACACAGATATACATAGAATCATGGAATACAGTGCAAGAGGAGGCCATTCGGGCCATCGAGTCTGCACCCACAACAATCCCACCCAGGCCCTATCCCCGTAACCCCACATATTTAGGGTCGAACATGGAAAGGTTCGTTGACCTCGGGCGGGATTTTACAGTTTCAGGACGAGCGAGGCCATAAAATCCCGCCCTATCCCAATTTAGCATGGCCAATCACCTAACCCGCACATCTTTGGACACTAATGGGCAATTTAGCATGGCCAATCACCTAACCCGCACATCTTTGGACACTAATGGGCAATTTAGCATGGCCAATCCACCTAACCTGCACATCTTTGGACACTAAGGGGCAATTTAATATGGCCAATCCACCTAACCTGCACATCTTTGGACACTAAGGGGCAATTTAGCATAGCCAATCCACCTAACCTGCACATCTTTGGACACTAACGGACAATTTAGCATGGCCAATCCACCTAACCTGCACATCTTTGGACACTAACGGACAATTTAGCATGGCCAATCCACCAAACCTGTACATCTTTGGACACTAAGGGGCAATTTAGCATGGCCAATCACATAACCTGCACATCTTTGGACACTAAGGGGCAATTTAACATGGCCAATCCACCTAACCTGCAGATCTTTGGACACTAAGGGGCATTTTAATATGGCCAATCCACCTAACCTACACATCTTTGGACACTAAGGGGCAATTTAGCATAGCCAATCCACCTAACCTGCACATCTTTGGACACTAACGGACAATTTAGCATGGCCAATCCACCTAACCCGCACATCTTTGGACACTAAGGGGCAATTTAGCATGGCCAATCCCCCTAACCCGCACATCTTTGGACGCCAAGGGGCAATTTAGCATGGCCAATCCACCTGACCTACACATCTCAGGACACTAAGGGGCAATTTTAGCATGGCCAATCCACCTAACCTGCGCATCTTTGGACTGTGGGAGGAAACCGGAGCGCGCGGGGGAAACCCACACAGACATGTGGAGAATGTGCAGACTCCACACAGTGACCCAAGCCGGGAATCATACCCGGGTTCCTGGAGCTGTGAGGCAGCGATGCTAACCACTGTGCCACCAAGCATAGTTTTGGACAGATTTACATGGAATGTACAGAAAAAGGCCATTCAGCCCACCTACACATGAGCCTCCTCCCAATCATCTTATGAGCGTGATCCTCTGTTCTCTTTTCCCTTGGAGCTGCGCTGAAATGCATCGACACCATTGTACAGCAAAGATAATTAATACATTCTTTCTGTCTGAAGGTATCTACAGGCTACAGAAAGGAGACATCATAGAGCTGCTAATTCCCCGGAATTCTGCCAACATTGTCATGGAGAGTGACTCGACTTACATGGGGCTGATGAAGGTGTGACGGATCCGGCCAAGCTCTCCCCGGCATCTTTGCTCGGCAGCAGCCATCCTGTGCAGCTTGGACCCGTTTCGTGTTGTCCCGTTCCAAACTCCGCCGGCTCCTCTTAAGGCCCTGTTTCAGGATCTTTCCGTCTCTGCCTTCAAAATCCTGGCGATTCTTTCCCAAGCTGCTTTGGCGTTCTGTCTTCCGGCCTCCTCGAAGAACCCGAACCCTCGGTTCATAGTCTTTGTGTCGAGCGTGATTCCCTTGGCCGCATTCTCGTTCTTTCAGTAGCAAAATTCAGGTTCAAATCCCACTCCTGAGAGTGAACACAAAAACGCAAGGCCGCCACGCCAGCTTAGCACTGAGGGGGGGTGCTGCACGGTTGGAGGTTGTGTATTTCAGAAGAGGCATTAAAACAAGGGGGGGGGGATTTTCCTGGCCCCGGCAATCCGCTGCCCCCCCAACCCCTGGCCCCCTGTGTGGCGGGACAGTCGAGCCATTGGCAGATCCAGAAGATCATGCCAACTGCCAATTGCGCGCCACCTCCGCCACAGGAAAACTCACCCCCCCCCCCTCCCCCATGGCACGGGAGGGGTCGGGGATGGGTGCTGGAAAATTCCAACCAAGGCCTCATCTTCCTGCTTTGCTCGATGTCAAGTATCCCATGGTGCCACTTTGAAGAAGGAATTATCCCCGATAATCTGGGCAATTTCTATTCCGTAATCAACATTGCAAAAAAAACCCAGATTATCTGGGTCAGAGTTATATTGTTTGTGGGAGCTTGCCGTCCACAATTTCATAGAATCCTACAGTGCAGAAGGAGGCCATTCAGCCCATCGAGCCTGCACTGACAACAATCCCAACCACACCCTATCCCTGTAACCTCATATTTACCCTAGCTAATCCCCCGACACTAATGGACAATTTTGCATGGCCAATCCACCTAACCCGCACATCTTTGGACAGTGGGAGGAAACCGGAGCACCCGGAGGAAACCCACGCAGACACAGGGGAGAACGTGCAGACTCCAGACAGTGACCCAAGGCTGGGAATCGAACCCGGGTCCCTGGCGCTGTGAGGCAGCAGTGCTAACCACTGTGCCACCGTGTTTCCTCCATTACAACCGTGGCTACGCTTCAGAAGTACTTCATTGGTTCGAAAGTACCTGGAGGTGTCCGCCGGTCATGAAAACCTCTGTTAAAAAGCCTTTTTGTTTCTTTCCCGACATTGCTTTTTGCTTGACATCCAACTCTCGTTCCCGATACACGTCACGGGAGAAGGTGTGAGGGGCCTTTGGTGAGTGGAGCTCCTTGCCAAAGACTTCCAATGGATTTCTCCAAAGTCCGATTGGTTATTAACACAGAAACTAGAAGCAGGAGTAGACCATTTGGCCCTTCAAGCTTGCTCTGCCATTCATTTTGATCATTGCTAAAAATCAAATTCCATATCCTGATCCCGCCTTCCCTCCATATCCCTTGATCTCTTTGGTCCCAAGAGCTGTATCTAATTTCTTCTTGAAATCACACAACGTTTTGGCCTCAACTACTTTCTGTGGGAGTGAATTCCACACATTCACCACCCTCTGGGTGAAGAAATTTCTCCTCACCTCAGTCCTGAAAGGTTTGCCCCTTATCCTCAAACTGTGACCCCCTAGTTCTGGACTCTCCCCCCACCATCGGGAACATTCTTTCTGAATCTACCCTGTCTAACCCTGTTAGAATTTTATAAGTTTCTATGAGATCCCCTCTCACTTTTCTAAACTACAATAAATACAATCCTAACCGACTTATTCTCTCCTCGTAAGACAGACCTGCCATCCCAGGGATCAGCCTGGTAAACCTTCGCTGCACTCCCTCTATAGCAAGGACATCCTTCCTCAGGTAAGGACACCAAAACTGCACACAATACTCCAAGTGTGGCCTCACCAACGCCCTGTACGATTGCAGCAAAACATCCCTATTCCTCTACTCAAATGCTCTTGTTATGAAGGTCAACATACCATTTGCCTAAACCCCCAACAGAGCAGTCCTTAATTGGTGACTATCTGGTGGCCCCAGCCACTGGGAGTTGGCGTCTTAAGGGGAGGTGACAAGTTTCGCTTAAGTGTCAACACCCCTCTCCTGAGGGTCACCGAATCTGATTGGATATACTACAGCCGGTGTCATCAAACGAGATCAAATCCAATTGTGCTTCCTCACTGGATGCTTTCTTACGGCCAGAGAGTGTACTTTCTCCTTCCTAATAGGATCACCCAGTCACCCGTTACCTTCAGATACCCTTCATTACTAAAAACCACAATTGCAACCACAATTCTTTGAAACCACAGTTCTTATTTTTGAAAGAAGGCCCTATGTGATTTGTTGACTGCGCTTTTCTTACAATCATGGTCTAAACATTATAGTTACAGGTAAAATAAATGTTACAGTTGATATTTACCCAACTGGTGAACTGGAATTATTACAGGTACAATTCTACATGAAATTAAGAGCGAGGCGGTACAAGGGAAGAGCTCAAGAAACACTTTAAAAGGGTCGTGGAAGTCTAGAACTTCCTCTCCTAGAAAGCTGTTGAGGCTGGAAGTGGTTGTGGGTGAGGTAGGTGGTCAACTGAAAATCTCATTAGCCAAGGGTTATAGCCAAGGGTGGATCAGCCATGCTCCGAGGGGCTGAATGGCCTCTTCTTGTTCCTTTGCATGGCTTCAAGTTTATTTATTAGTGTCACAAGTAAGGCTGACATTAACACTGCAATGAAGTCACTGTGAAAATTCCCTCGTCGGCACACTCCGGCGCCTGTTCGGGTAACACTGAGGGAGAATTTAGCCAATGCACCCTAACCAGCACGAGTTTCGGACTGTGGGAGGAAACCCACGCCGACGTGGGGAGAAGGTGCAGCCTCCGCACAGACAGTGACCCAAGGCTGGAGTCAAACCTGGGTCCCTGGCGCTGTGAGGCAGCAGTGCTAACCACTGCGCCGCCCCAATTATGTAAGGGTTAACTCTCACTTTTCGAACAAACTAAGAAGCGGATGAAAAGACAGAACTAGCCAAAATGTTAACATTTTAATGAGAATTATTCATTGTAACAACTTAATTTTTAAAAAGGGGTACAATTAGTCTTTAGCATCAACTGGAGTTATATACAACGTTTCATTCACTACAGTGTTTTTAAAAAATCAAAAATATATTGTACCCTTATCGCTCTGGAGAGTGCTGTAAAATATAATATACATCCATATTTACACATATTTTAACATATTTAATAGGCACCCCGATAATCCACAAATTAAAATCCTGGACATTTGCAAATTTAACCTTTCTGTGAGGATACCGTTACATGTTAACTGAAAGGCGCAGACGTGGCCTTTGGTGTCTGTGGGCCAGCTGACAATAGCCAAGACCAGGAGGAACGTCACCTGACAAAGCAGGACTGCAGGGCTGGCGGGGGGGAGGGTACAACCATTACACACCCAGCTCCTTGACCTTTGCAAACTTGAGCTTTGGTGGAGTCTTCCGCTTACTTTTCGAGGGATCGTCAGTGTACCTGCTGATTTTGTACAAGTCGATTGCGTGCGCAGTCACAAATATCATCCAAAAGACGTGTGAAAGCAGTCGCATGATGAGCCCAAACCATTCCAGCGCTTGCACACTTTTTGGAAAGCCGCCCTTGTCGGGTAGTAAGACACTGAGGAAGCACACCTGCGCAATCTCATTGAGGAATATCCAAGTGATGTAGCCTGCTACGCCCCAGAATATCTCCTTCCAGACAGAGAGAAACAAGAGAATAACTGCAACTATAGTCAGACAGGTAAAGATAATTGTTCCAATGGAGAATATTTGGAGACTGGCAAATTGACTTGCGGAGCCTGTAGAGAGAGGCTGCAAGTGTCGAAAATGCCCAGCTTCAAAGATAAGTTGCATGATGGATACCATCATCATGAATAGACCGGCCACTACAGTTCCTTCTTTGGCGTTTAATCCACACAATTCTCCAGTGAACAGTTTTTTCAATCTGGTTTGGAAGCTACGAATGTTCAGCATTTCATTTTTCGGTGCTGTACATCCTTCTAAAAGTTGAGGAAGTTCTTTTCTTCAGCACAATGGAACACCAGGCAAGACAAATGGTTCACTGCAACAGATTTCACAACACAAATTGGTACGATTGTGAGTCCCTCTTTCCCGGTTTCTCCAGTTCTAAGAACAAAATCTTAATCTCGTGCAAACTCTGCCACTCCCTCCCCTTACCCGCCGCCCCCCACCGACATTCCGTTTTAAGTTGTACTCCCTGCACTGCCATGTCACCAAAACTGACTCACTTTCCTTTAGATAGTTGTTTCAATAAGAAGTCTCACCACACCCGGTTCAAGTCATAGAATCATAGAAAATCATAGAAACCCTACAGCACAGAAAGAGGCCATTCGGCCCATCGAGTCTGCACCGACCACAATCCCACCCAGGCCCTATCCCCATACTCTTACATATTTTACCCACTAATCCCTCTGACCTACGCGTCTCAGGACACTAAGGGCAATTTTAGCATGGCCAATCAACCTAACCCGCACATCTTTGGGAGGAAACCGGAGCACCCGGAGGAAACCCACCCAGACACAGGGAGAATGTGCAAACTCCACACAGACAGTGACCCAAGCCGGGAATCGAACCCAGGTCGCTGGAGCTGTGAAGCAGCAGTGCTAACCACTGTGCCGCCCTGTAAGTCCAACAGGTTTATTTGGAATCACGAGCTTTCGGAGCGCTGCTCCTTCATCAGGTGAGTGGCGAGGTAGCTTTCACAAACAGGGCGTATATAGACAGAGACACAACTGCAACTTAATGGATGGAATGCGAGTCTTGACAGGTAATCAAGTCTTTACGGATGCAGACAGTGCGCTTGGAGAGAGGGATAATCACAGGTTAAAGAGGTGTGAATTGTCCCAAGCCCGGACAGTTAGTAGGATTTTGCAAGCCCAGGCCAAATGGTGTGGGGGGGGGGGGGGCGGTTACACATAGTGTGATATGAATCCAAGATCCCTGTTCAGGCCGTCCTCACGCGTGCGGAACTTCAGTTCGGTGATTCTGCGTTGTCTTCTGTCTTGAAGGCCGCCTTGGAGTAACGCTTACCCGAAGATCGGAGGCCGAATGCTTGACTGCCGAAGTGTTCCCCCGAATGGAAGGGAACGCTCCTGCCGCGCGGTGTCCGTTCATCCGTTGTCGTAGCGTCTGCATGTTCTCGCCGATGCACCACGCCTCGGGACATCCTTTCCTGCAGCGTATCAAGTAGGCTAATTGTCTTGTCTTGGGACAATTCACAGCTCTTTAACCTGTGATTATCCCTCTCTCCACTCGCACTGTCTGTACTTGTAAAGACTCGCATTCCAACTATTATTTTGCAATTGTGTCTCTGTCTATATATGCCGTGTTTGTGAACCCAATTCTCCACTCAGCTGATGAAGGAGCAACGCTCCGAAAGCTCGTGATTCCAAATAAACCTGTTGGACTTTAACCTGGTGTTGTGAGGCTTCTTACTGTGCCCACCCCAGTCCAACGCCGGGATCTAAACATCATACTTATTTTAAATTATTGCAACTACACAAAGAGAATATTCAGGTCTTGGCGTGGCTGATGGACCCCTCCAGACTCAGCCGTTTGGCACTGGTGAAAACAAAAAAGACTGAGCCAGCTGAGGCTCCGTCCAATGAGAAGGATGAAGGGGTTTGATCGGATAGATGTGGAGATGTTTCCAATTTTAGGATGGGGCAGAATTCCCCAGCTCTTCCTGGCGGCAGGATCTTCTGGTCCTGTTGTTCGACCCGCACCATGGATTCTCGAACAGCGCCATGGGTGAGGAATGTAAACAGCCGCCAACTTCGACGGGGCTGGAAAAATCACACCAGTGTCCAATGGCAAGTTGCCTCCGTCGTGGGAAAACTTGCCACAATGGGGTGGGGGGGGGGGGGGGGGGGGGGGGGTGGAGTGGGGAGGGAGGGGGGGTGGAGATGGCTGGAACATTCCACCTGAGGAGTCCAAATAGATGGATCACAAATATAAGTTGATCCCACCAATAAATCCAATTGGGAATTCAGGAGAAGTAGAGAGTGGTGAGACTGTGCAACGCGTTACCCCAGGAAGGGGTCGAGTCAAATGCCGTAGATGTGTTTAAGGGGAAGGGGGATGAGTACGCGAAGGAGAAAGGAACAGGAGGACATGTCAAGAGGGCGGAGGGAAAGGACCAGCACAGACCCATCGGGCCGAAAGGCCTGTTCCTGTGTCAAAATTATCCCTACAGTGGCCTCAAGCTGAGGGAAAGCAAAAATATAAGAAAGACAAAACTTTATGTCAGCTTTTAGTAAAGGAACACATCTTTGGCAGACATCTTTTCCGCTTCACATACAACACCCAATGCATATTGCAGGGCTGGAACTCAAAGTTTTCTAAGTCAGAGGAGTTCCAAACTTAATAATTAAATCAATCGTGAAGGTCCAGTGAATCTACAAAAAAGGTCCCGTGATTCCCAAATTAAGAATACTTCAGCTAAACCCAAAACCAAGTATTTCCAAGGTCCCTCAAGGTTAGATAGCCCCAAAATAAATGACAACCCACAGATCCCAGATGTTTTTAACCAACCCATCATCTCCAAACACCTCCAAGTGTCCTGGGATCCTTCAAGCTGGTAATAATCCAGATCTGCTCAAAACCATAATTAGCACAGATATCCTCGAAATTAATGCCAGTCCAGACATCCCGCAAAACCTGACAAAACCAGGTATTCCCAAAGTAATAATGCTTTGCGCGTCCCTCCAAATTATTGAGTCCAGATATCCAGAAAATATCTCATGGTTCAGGTAGCTCTCAAACATCTCTGAAATCTCTTAACTATACCAGGAATTAATTTAATCGTCCAGAGATTGTAAGGAATAATCACTAAGACAACATATATTGGAAGGAATAATTATTAGGACAAGTAGGAGATAATAATTAACATAGAAGAGATAATCACGACTTAAGAAGCTCTCATATATCATCACATATCTTATTAAGCATACACTTGTACCCTTTTAAGTGCACAATACCTTACCAGGTCAGTACACATGGATACTCACATAAATGAACATAAAGGCTAAAAGAAGTCAAGCAAACACACAGAAGCTGAAAGTAATTTCTTAAATAAACGTGAGAAAGTAAAAAAGACTTGGATGCCCTACAATGGTTGAACAAACAACAACTTTGGCTGATTAGACAATAAACTTCAGATAAGAAGGCAAGATGTAACCACAATGATATCATAGCACATTCATTAGTGACCAATCTGAAAGAAGGCAGATAACGTAGGTCTAGTAAACCATGGTGGCTAACGAAAAGTGGCCTTGGGGTCTGCAACAAAAATAAAACCTTGACTGTAAGATAAGAATGATGAAATATGAAGCTAAATGTGGATAAAAAGGACTGTGAGAACACTGGTTTGTTGGATTCATCTGGGAATCCCGGCTTTATTGAAATGTATTAGCTAATAAAGCCTTGCTGCCTGGAAGATCAAGACTCAGACTCTCTATTCTGATTGATGAACTCTTCTTGCCGTCCACGGGGAACCACGGCAAATCTGGCGCTTGCGAGCAGGGCAGAGTTGAGGTCGTCTGGTGACTCAACCCCGGAGGGATCGAGGGAGACGGTGGTCCGACCGGAACCGAGAAGTCCCCAGCCGGCCTTCTGTCAACAAGGTAAGCAGACTTGCATGCATGTAAATCCTTGTTGTCAGAGAGGGGTTTTCGAGGCCTGGCGCACCCGGTTCTCCACTGGTCCTGGATCTCACCTGCCCAAAAGATAACCTGCATTGGTAAAGTTAAAATTGTGTAAAATATTGAGAGACTGAGTCTGATCGGAAGGGTAAATTTTGCATGTAAAAAGTGCGCTTTAGTTTTATGTACTGTATTGTCCACGAATGGGTAAAAAGTGAGACGCTACAAAAACCGAACGCTAATTGATGCAATTAGGTTAGTCGAGCGGTTTGGAGCGGGCTTCCAGGTTACGACTTGCCCAAGGAGAGTAAGTGTAGGAAAGCCTGCCAGTCCAAACCTACCCAGGACCTCGGAGAGAGAGACGTGAGCCGAGAGGAAGGAGAGATCTAGGAGAGATTGGTCTCCTACCTGATATAGTAATTAAGGACCTACGTTGATCGCCGGAAGAAGAGAGGGGATAGGTAGTGAAATAAAGTAAAGGGGCTACAAGGAGAAGCCTGAAAAGGTTGGTCTGGAATAGCGGTGTAAGCAGCTGTTGGTAAATGTGGAGTGTAAAGCAGGATCACGACAGTGATGAATCACGTAGGAATATTGCAGGAATAGATTTCTTAAGTAGTGGTGTTAACACACATTTTTTCAGAGAAGATCTAGTAAAAATAGTTGGAGGAGGTTTTAGGGAGTGGTACGAGGGTGAGAGAAATGCCCTGCTAAGAAGAATAACTGAAGTAGTTAATTTGGAGGAAGTGAGTCAGGAGTGGCCATACGTAATTTGGGACGAAATAATATACAAAAATTGGACGAGTGAAGCAGTCGAAGAAACATTGATAGAATTAATAGAAGAAATCAGACCAAGTAAGGCTCTGTTGGAAATCAGTGAGCAAGTGGAGGCATATTATCCACTAGCAGAAGAAAAAGGATTATCACCAGGAGAGGGAAGAACAGGGAAGCAAATACTGAGACCTCGGTTGGAAATACAGGTGTCAGTCAGGGAAGTGCAGTGGGAAGATAGCCCAAGGACAGAAAAAGGGAAAACAGTATATCGCATAAAAATAACAATAGTGCCAAATACCAACATATCAGAAAATATTAAGCCGCAAGGCAGTGCAAAGAAACAGAACATGCCATATCAAATTAAGACACCGGTGGAAATTCTGGGAGAAAAGTACCCAGCCCTGAAAGGAGACAGCCCATGTCTCCCAAAAATGGACCAAAAGAACAAGTAAATTAAACACACAGTGGCCAGAGGGAGGCACCTGGTGTACAGAAAGATGTGAGGATCAGAAAGGACTGGTAAAGAACTATAAACTAAGGGATAAATCACAAAAGAGAAATCAGAAAAGAAGAAAAGAATTGGAGATACTAACATTATTTGAAAAGGAAGGAAAAGAGAAAAAGTGCATATGGAAAATGCAAATGCCAGTTCAGATTCAGGAAAAGGAAAAATTGAAAGACCCAAATATAGCCCCGCCCCCTTATAAGGAAAACCAAGATTTTGCTGGGCTGTATCCAGTAATAAAGGGGACAGTGAATTTTGAGGGGGAATATGAAGAAAGGGACATGACCCGCGAACAATGGGCAAAGCAGGAGGTGGAAAGAAAGGTAAAAAGGGAAGAAGAAGGTGCTAAAGTGGAAGGAGAACTGGATAACATGCGCCGTATGAGGCAAGAGTTAGAGGAAGAGATGGTTCGGGTAAGGTTGTTAAAATGGGCAAATAGAAAAATGGAGGAAGAACAGAGTAAAAAAGATGAGGAGGCAGTGGACAGTGAGGCAAGGTGTGAAGAGGAGGAGGGTAAGGAAGAATGGGATGAAACATGTAAATATAGCAAGGGAAGTGCAGGAAGAAAAGGAAGCAAGACAGGGATACAATGGGTACCCCCGATGAAACTTATACGTGAAGAATTGGACGAGAAAGATTCCACCAGTTTGAGTGAGGAGGACGAAGAAAAGGTAAGAAAGTTAAGAAAGTCAAATCGAAGAAGGAGACCACCTACCAAGTTTGGAGAAATAGAATGGGAAGACCCAAAAGCATTCCCCGTAGTTGTAAAAGGAAATAGGACACAATACATTCCGTGGGCAGGACAGGACCTACCCAATTTAATTAGTGAATTACCAAATATCATGGATGGGGCTGGGAGGTGGATTGGACAGCTGGAGGCAGGAATGGTAGGAAAAAGAATGGCCCTAGGAGATATCAAAGCTCTCCTAACAAAAGTACTGGGAATGAATCAAATGGCTGAAGTCATGAGACTTGCTAGAATTCCTACTGCAGCACTCGATCCAAATGTGGATGGAGTGCTCATAGATGAATACCGCCCACTAATTTGGCGAGCACTAAGGGGATTGTACCCTAACCGTGTAGATCTGAAATCACTAAAAGGAGACCCACTGGGAGAGGAGGAAAATGCTGCAACATATGTTGAAAATCAGTTAAAAAGGTGGAGAAGGGACACGGAAAGAGACATCCTGACAGACCCCCTAACTAATGCCATGTTCCGAGCAGCCATCTTAGAAGGCCTACCGGCTTCAGCTAAGTCCAGATTGGATGAAGTAGTAGGCCTGGAATCAAAAACTTACAGGGAATTTCTGGACTATGTTATCCACGCAGTAGAGAGACACCGTAAAGAGGAGAAGAATGCAGATAAACAATTAAAAGAAGTACACCGTAAGCTCCCGCAGGCGCAGTTAGAAGAAATAAAAGCTAAACAAAAGTCAAAAGAGGACCCCACCCCCAAGAAAATGGCACCCATAATAACTGAAGTGATTACTGAAGAAACCCCCAACCCAACACCAGAGAGGGGGGGAGAGGGATGTCAGCCTATTATAACCTATAACATCTCTGGTTTCCCGATGCCCATGAACCAAGGGGGATACAATCCAAATTATCAGACCACATATCTACCTCAAAATCAGAATAATTGGAATGGAAAAGGACAGGGACAGGGAAAAGCACCCTATCAGAACCAGAGGGGACAAAACCAAGGATATAATCAAGGCCCCCGGCAGGGAGGACCACCTGGCCCTCCAGGGGTGTGCTGGGGATGTGGGGAAACAGGACACATAAAGAGGAATTGTCCCCAAAACAGCTATAGACAAGGAGGTCAACAACAAATGAGTCAGCAAATGATGCAAGTGCCAACCAGTGACTGCCCAATGAGTCAGGGGCCAGTAAATCACCAGAGTTTCCTATAGGGAGGCCCAGAGAAGCCCGAAATGGTAGGCCAGTATGTACAAATAACGGACACAGCAAATCAAGAACCTGTAATCAATGTTAGAATAGGGGGGGTTGAGATCCCCATGATGATAGATACAGGAGCTACTTGTACGTGCATACAAGAAAAATATGCAGGACACCTACCATTGTCAGGTCAGTTTGTAAAAACTATGGGGTTCTCGGGGAAAGCAGTATTGACTCAAATGACAATGCCTATCACCGTTGGAAACAAAACCACTCATGTGCCTGTGTTAGTATGCCATAAAACGGCACTGAATTTGTTAGGCCGGGATGCAATCTTAGGGTTAGGGTTAAAATTAGAGTGTACAACTCAAGGAATTAATCTGACGGGCATGTACGTAATTAGGGTAAGGGGAGAAGAGTGGGCCAATGTATATTGGCTAGGGGACATAGAAGAACAAATTAAAAAGCAGGTATGGGAAATTTGGGGGACATTTGTAGAGGCACAGATTCCAGACACCGAATGGCCAAAAACTGAACTACATAGCACAATGATTTTTGATAAAATACAACAGTCAGAGATACAGGAGAAGTGGAATAAAGAGGCAGGACAAGAACAGGAAATAAATTCAGACAGCATTTTAATCGGAGCAGAGGGAGCAGCCCTCACAATTAGAAAGAATGAATGGGTCAGAAAATGGTTCTCAGTGCCTGAGACAGAACCACATGTTACGCTAAAGGTGAATCCTGATTACAGACCAAAGGATTTGGGACTTATGACGTTTAGGGCACAGGAACTGGAATTTATTAAAGCAAACAATGAGAATATTTGGATGTCGACTGACGGACAAATGATGAAAATATCTGTTAATGCAAGGATGACTGGAAGACCAAAAGAGGTAAAAATAGAGTTAAAAGATAAAGAAGTAGAGCAAGAATGGAGAGCAAAGTTAGAAAAAGATTTAGACTCTCTCCCTGAGGAATTGTGGTCAAAGAACGACACAGATGTAGGCAAAGTTAAAACAGCTACCCCAGTCGAAGTAAAATTGAAGCCAGGATGTCAAGGACCTTATAAACCACAATATCCAATCAAGGCAGAAGCAGTAAAAGGCATAAGAGAAACAATCAGAGGATTAGTAGACGCAGGGGTGTTAAGAGAAACCCGAAGTAAATGTAACACACCCTTATTACCAGTTAAAAAGGCAGATGGGGAAAAGTGGAGGTTAGTACACGACCTGAGAGCAGTTAATGAAGTAGTTGAAAATATGCCAGTAGAAGTCCCTAACCCCTACACCTTATTGACTAACATACCGTCTGAAAGCAGATGGTTTACAGTAATAGACTTATGCTCAGCGTTTTTCAGTGTGCCCTTGGCACAAGCGAGTCAGTACCTATTTGCTTTCAAGTACGAGGGAAAACAGTACACATACAATAGAATGCCACAAGGATTCAAACACTCCCCACATGTATCCAACCAAGTGTTGAGAGCAGATTTGGCAGGGATACAACTAGAAGGAACACTGATACAATATGTGGATGACTTGTTGTTGTGTACAGAAACAAAGGAACAATGTAGGGAAGAAAGTTTAAAACTGCTGGGAAAACTGGCGAAAGGAGGACATAAAGTGTCAAAAAAGAAATTACAGTTCTGTCAAAGAAAAGTAGAATACCTTGGAAGGGAAATAACTGTTGGACAAAAAAGAATAGCTCACCAGCAGATAGAAGCAGTATTGAAAATCCCAAAACCACAGACAGTGAGACAGATGATGACATTCTTAGGAATGACAGGATTTAGTTCAGAATGGATAGAAAACTATGCAGAAAAAACACAAGCGTTAAGGAAAATAATGAAAGAGGCCGGATGTGAGGAGTTAAAAGCGATCTTGATATGGGACAGGGAGGCCTCAGAGGCATTTGATAACGTGAAACAAGAGATGGTGCAAGCACCAGCACTGATGCTGCCTTCATATGATAAACCCTTTGACTTTTTTGTTAGCAACAGGGAAACAGGATTCGCAACTGCTGTGTTAATGCAGGACAGCTGTAAAGGAAGAAAGAAACAAGCAATAGCTTATTATAGCACCAAGTTAGATGATGTGGCCCTGGGGTACCCTCCTTGTTATCAGGGTTTGGCAGCAGCTTGGTGGGCTTACGAAAAAGCAGCTACCATCACAATGGGATCTTTAATAAACATACATGTACACCACAAAGTAGCTGAATTGATTGAGCAAGGAAAATTTGTGCTGACACCTGCTAGGATCCATCATTATCGAATGCTAACCACATTTCCAGATATCACGATAATAAAGTGCAACAGAGTAAATCCAGCTGATTACATGCCATTACCTCATGAAGGAGAAGAACATGAATGCTTAAGAGAAGCAAAAACATTTATGAAACTGAGAGAAGACTTAAGAGCAGAGGGACTCGTGACAGAAGAGAAGAGGACACTGTATGTAGATGGCTCATGTTACAGGGATCACTTGGGAAACCACGCAGGCTCTGCCATAGTTGAACAAAGACCAGGAGGACTTGAAGTTATAGAAGCAGAAAAATGTGAACAGCCCTGTTCGGCCCAACTAGCAGAACTTAAAGCACTAACCAGGGCATGTGAATTAGCAAAAGGGGAGGCAGTAGAAGTGTATACAGATTCGGCTTATGCGCATGGAGTGTGTCATCTGTTTGGATCAATCTGGAAACAGAGAGGCTTTATGAAAAGTAGTGGGGGACCAATACAGCATGAAAGTCAAATAAAAGCCTTAATACAAGCTATGATGGGCCCAAAAGAATTGGCCATAATCAAATGTCAGGCACACAAGAAAGGAAAAGATAATGTGACTAAAGGAAATGCAAAAGCTGACAAAGCAGCCAAAGAAGTAGCAGGATGTGCATTAACTACAATAGCTCCAGTAGAAATAGCAGAACCACATCCAGGACCAGGGGTAGGGAGTATCATTCCCCAGCCCACGTTAGATGACGTAATACAATTACAGGAGGACGCTGGAATAGCTGAGAAGACCATGTGGAAAGAAAGGGGAGCGATACAAGGACAGCAGGATAGACTGTGGCGAAATGGAGAGGGGATGGTAATAGCACCCACAGCATTACTAACCTTACTGATAAGTGAGGCACATGGAGTTGACCACTGTGCAAGAGGAGAAGTGATCAGGAAGATTAAGAAGGAAGGATTTTGGTCACCATACTTACAGAGTTCCATTGATTAGATGCTAAGTCAATGTGAGGTGTGTGCGCAGAACAATATCAGGAAAAGCATAACTGCCCCAATAGGACATATACCCATTCCTGAGGGACCATTTAAACACCTGTGTATGGATTATGTGGACATGGTGAAAAAGATAAAAGGGAAAAGATATATGTTAGTAATCATTGACAGATTCAGCAGATGGATAGAAGCAACACCATCTAAAGATCAAGGGTCAGGAACAGTGATCAACTTCCTGACAAAAGAAGTCATTCCAAGATTTGGCATACCAGCCCAATTAAGTTCAGACAATGGATCTGCATTTGTAGGAAGAGTACTGAGAGAAACCCTCTCAGTGCTCCGAGTGAAACAGAAATTTGGCTGTGTCTACCATCCTCAGTCACAGGGAATGGTAGAAAGGGCAAATGGAGTTCTTAAGGCCAAAATAAGCAAGATCTGTCGCGATACAGGGAAAAACTGGATTGATGCCCTGCCACTAGCCTTAATGCAATGCCGAAGTCAGGAGAATAGAATAACACACTTAAGTCCACATGAGATGATGACGGGGAGACTAATGCCCGTGCCAAAGATTAGGGGAACGGGAGGCCCTACATTAGAATGTTTAGATCAGGACACTAAAGAGTACATGCAGCAATTAACTGTTATACATAGAACTATATTTGAACAGGAAAAAGCCAAAGAGGAAGAAAGCCCAGCGGCTGACCACCGAATCAGACCTGGAGATCGAGTATACATCAGGAAATTCCGAAGGCGCTGGGACGAACCAAGAAGAGAAGGACCTTTCGATGTTACCAGAGTTTCACCCACAGCCTGACAAGTAGAAGGCAGTACACTGTGGTACCATTTAAATCATTGTACTAGGACAATACCAGGTATAGGGGAAGATAGAGAGGCTGTCGAAGTTGAAAGCCCGGAGAGAAGTAGTAGTGGGGACGAAGAAAACACAGGAGAAAGTTCCAATAGTTCTGTGCCAGATCAAAATAGAGATGCAGAGAGGGAGGATAGTGAGGATAACATTGAGTTTGATTTGGATGATGGGCCAGATGATGTTCCTGGTCCTAGTACAGGAAGTGGGGAAGAAGGGGCAGCAGCTCCCGCCCCCTTCCCGACTTGGGACTTGGAAACCATTGCCACCAAAGACTTCCTGGGTGAATAATAGAAAAGAGCAATTTATAGCAGACACAACACTAAAAGTCCGAGAAAGAAGAAAAATGTGGAAAATAAAAACTAAGGAATTAGCAAACAGCAAGATGAGTAAGGAAGGTAATCGGGATTCTACCTATTATCAACTAAGAAAAAGAAATCACAAGCGGTCAGTAGCAGCAGATACAATTTGGGAAAAAGCACGGAGAAATGAGTGGTGGAAATGGGCTGAATACACAGGATACAAAAATAATAATGGGAAAGAGTGTGTGATATGAGCTTCAGAGAAACCTTGTACTTGGATAATAGATATACCTTGGGGATCAAAGAATTGTAGGGATTGGCAGCAAAAATGGAAAAAAGAAAATTGTCAAAGTAAATATCCAACCTATGAGCGAAAGTACACTATAGGGGGCCAAACATTCACTGCTCAAGTAATAAATTGTTCAGAATCCACTTGCAATAATTTGTGTACTGGGAAGGCACCTGTGTGCCAATATCACTGTATCTTATATGCAGGGGTAGGAAGAGGTACGTATAATTTGACCCACAGATGTCCAAAATGGCCTAGAACGACAGTAGAAGTAGCCCCAAAAGAATGGAAAATGAAACCAGCTTTGTTGATTCAAGATTGTTACTGGAGGGAAAATAGTAAGGGAACTGAATTAGGAAATTACACCGGGGATTGTGAAAGAATATGGAACATAGGGGATGTCCGTAGTCTATATGTGCCACAAAAAGGGGGAACACCACCTCCCGCACAAGTGTTGGAATCACAGGTAAACCAATTAGCTGATCTGTGGTGGCTGTGTGATCCCAAAAAGGGGTTAATGGCAAAACTGCCGGTGGATTGGATTGGATTGTGTGCTAGGGTCATGCTGGCACAAAATACTGTCCTGCTATCGATGGAACATGAAATGGAAGTTCGAAGAGTGAGAAGGGCATACACACCTAATCCAGAAATAAAGTTAGATGCAATAGGACAACCTCGTGGAATCCCCAATGAATTTAAAGCGAGAAATGAGATAGCTGCGGGGTTTGAATCCATTCTAATTTGGATTACCCCCAACAAAAACACTGAATGGATTAATTACATTTATTACAATCAGCAGAGATTCATTAACTACACTGATGAGGCTCTTACTGCACTCGGTGAGCAGTTAGATGCAACTAGCAAAATGGCTTGACAGAATAGGCAAGCACTAGATTGGCTATCAGCAGAAAAAGGGGGTCTATGTGTTATGTTTGGCGATCAATGCTGTACATTCATCCCTAACAACACTGATCCAAAAGGTTCATTCACTAAAGCTATGACCAAATTACAAAATCTAAGGAAAGAAATGCATGACAATGCTGGATTTGGCCATAATATTTGCAATTGGCTTGATAATGTATTCGGACAATGGGGAGCATGGTTTGCAAAGACTGGGGTTATAATAGTAGTAGTAATAATCATAATTGGACTAATCTTTTGTTGTTTACTGCCTGCTTTGAGATCTTTTATTACCAGACTCATGGTGCGACAAATGGTAGTGCGAATGGAGAATGAACAAATCCCCGAACAAGAAGTCCAGGAATGGGGTCAAGTTGAATTACCCCCACCGAATAGACTCATGATAACTTTGATTGAGACTGACGCTCCTTGTTTTGCAATGTAGCACTAAAGACTGCAAAAGAGGGGAAGATCTGTTTCAATGCGTTAAAAGATGGAAATTTGATTTGTATACCAGTGATCAGTATTTTCCTTCCTCAGGAACAAGGACTGTTGACACAAACTCTACCGCTCAAGTTCATGGTTCATCGAATTCGACCCAGGAAACTGAGCTATCAACTGAACTGACAAAACAAGAGAAATCACTGAAATTGAAGCTGAAAGACTGTATAAACTAAATAGTAGTAGCGGCGACTAAGCGCGGGAAAAGAATTGTGTAAACTGTGATAAATTGTACTCTCCCTCCTTGTGATAGCACGGGAAAAGTAGGGGTAGGATGGATGGGGATAATACTAGTACTTAGTATGGGGGGTGGCAAGAGTAAAAATGAACAGGAAGAAGACAGATCGCATATAAATACTTACCTATATATGTCATATATGTATGCAGAAAGATTGAACATAAGCAAATGTTGGGTCTGCGCTCATGTCCCAAGCCATTCCCAAGAAGGCCTACCACTCCAGTCTCTCCCCTTTCAGATTTCAGAAACTATAGAATGGATATTGAGACAAAATAAGACAAGGGAAGGAGGAAACATGACAATGTGGGAGTCAGCTGGGTATAGAATGACCAAGTTTGCTACATGGTACCAACCGACCTACGACCAATCCCAGTTCCCACCTGTACTGACGGTCCTAAAATCAAATGGACCAGGATTCTTCTGTTTAAAGAAAAATGTGGATGGAGCAAGAGTTGGAGAAAGTAAATGTCAGCAAACTGTAGAATGGCAACCACCTGTGAAAGATTTAAGTACAGCTGGTATGTTCAAAATAGACTGGACTGAAATATGCAACATCACATCAAGCAACGTGTGGGAAGGAAAAGCTGTACAACCTTGGATGACGTTGGCTGATAATGGAACTTACTTTATATGCGGTACAAAGGCATATCCCTGGCTTCCTACGAACTGGACAGGCTCCTGTTATCTGGGATATGTAGTGCCCTATATGCACCACATGCCTTCCCTACGAAGCTACCCTTCGCGAGCAAAACGAACAATCAGTAAGACTGACTGGTTCTTTATGATGGCCTTTCCATTATATGGGACAGGAAGAACGGCAAACGAGTTAATTCTGATGGCCACAGCCCTGGAACAACTGGCTAATATCACTGCAGCTGAAGCTCGAAAAACAGGGCAAGCCTTGACAGAAGTATCAGCAGAACTGATGGCAGTCCGCACAGTAGCCCTGCAAAATAGACTGGCTTTGGACTATCTATTAGCCTCGCAGGGAGGAACATGTGCCATAATTGAACAAGAATGCTGTACTTACATACCAGATAAATCTGAGAATATAACTAACCTTGCAAAGCATATCAAGGCACAAGCAGACCAACTCCAAAAGATAGGTCACGAATTCCATGATTATAACCCACCTGGATGGTTAGGATGGGTAGGAAATGGGATGTTTGACTGGATTTTTAAATCATTTATGTTACTGTTGCTTATAATAGTAGGGATAGCGTTAGCAGGATGCTTATGTCGATGTGTAATTAACAGGGCAATGGACAACATGTACCATTATGTACATGTTGTCCATTGGGGCGGCACGGTAGCACAGTGGTTAGCACTGCTGCTTCACAGCTCCAGGGTCCCGGGTTCGATTCCCGGCTCGGGCCACTGTCTGTGTGGAGTTTGCACATTCTCCTCGTGTCTGCGTGGGTTTCCTCCGGGTGCTCCGGTTTCCTCCCACAGTACAAAGATGTGCGGGTTAGGTTGATTGGCCAGGTTAAAAATTGCCCCTTAGAGTCCTGGGATGTGTAGGTTAGAGGGATTAGCGGGTAAATATGTGGGGGTAGGGCCTGGGTGGGATTGTGGTCGGTGCAGACTCGATGGGCCGAATGGCCTCCTTCTGCACTGTAGGGTTTCTATGATTTCTATGATTATCAATAGTATGAAAATAAGAGGAGATAATATGACCCTAGATACCATACGCATAGAGGGAAATACTTAAATGATCAAGCAAAATCAAGGAGGGAGAGATGTGTTAGTACAAAGTGTATGAAATGTATTAATGCAAAAATGTATTTTAATGAACTATCAGGTAAAGGAAATCTGGAGGAGCAATTCGCAATTAGGCTATTAATAAACAAAAAGGGATATTGATCCTACACTTAAGCTCCTCCACATTTCGTGAAACCAAACATAACTAAGACATATATTGGGAAAATATATCATGAAATAGTTTAGTGAGACAATGATGTCTCAAAGAGGGGATATGTAAGGAATAATCATTAAGACAACATATATTGGAAGGAATAATTATTAGGACAAGTAGGAGATAATAATTAACATAGAAGAGATAATCACTACTTAAGAAGCTCTCATATATCATCACATATCTTATTAAGCATACACTTGTACCCTTTTAAGTGCACAATACCTTACCAGGTCAGTACACATGGATACTCACATAAATGAACATAAAGGCTAAAAGAAGTCAAGGAAACACACAGAAGCTGAAAGTAATTTCTTAAATAAACGTGAGAAAGTAAAAAAGACTTGGATGCCCTACAATGGTTGAACAAACAACAACCTTGGCTGATTAGACAATAAACTTCAGATAAGAAGGCAAGATGTAACCACAATGATATCATAGCACATTCATTAGGGACCAATCTGAAAGAAGGCAGATAACGTAGGTCTAGTAAACCATGGTGGCTAACGAAAAGTGGCCTTGGGGTCTGCAACAAAAATAAAACCTTGACTGTAAGATAAGAATAATGAAATATGAAGCTAAATGTGGATAAAAAGGACTGTGAGAACACTGGTTTGTTGGATTCATCTGGAAATCCCGGCTTTATTGAAATGTATTAGCTAATAAAGCCTTGCTGCCTGGAAGATTAAGACTCAGACTCTCTATTCTGATTGATGAACTCTTCTTGCCGTCCACGGGGAACCACGGCAAGATCCCCAAAGCTGTCCAGAGTCCAGGAATTAATATCTTTTAAACTTCCAAAGCTTCCCCCAAAGATAAAATGGCCTCGAAATTGAATCGCATGGGAAAATGTGCGTTATGAAAACATCGCCATCATGCCAACATGCAAGCAGAATGTAACGTCTGTGATAGCGGAAGGCCATGTTGCAACTTAAGGATAACTAGAGCCTCTTAAAGGGAGGAGGGTTGCACAATCTGGCTGCAACACTGCTTCTGTAAGTAACTATGAAGGAAAAGGGGGAAAAATCGCAGACGACAAGGTGTTCAGGCAAAGCAACTCATCAAGCTTATTTCGACAGCACCTTCCGTGACCTCCACATCTGGAGGACAAGGGCAGCAGACACATGGGAACACCGTCACCTGAAAGTTCCCCTCTGAGCCACACGCCACCCTGACTTGGAAATATATCGGCCGTTCCTTCACAAGGTGAAAATCCTGGAACTCCCTCCCTAACAGCACTGCGGGTGCACCTATACGGACTGCAGCGGGTTCAAGAAGGCGGCTCACCACCACCTTTGCAAGGGGCAATGAGGGATAGGCAATAAATACTGGCCTAGCCAGTGATGTTCACATCCTGGGAATGAATCAATTTTGAAATGGCCTTTAGTACAGGCAGTGCAGAGGAGGGTCACCCTCATCGCTAATGGGCAGGAAGTTGAGGAGGCCACATGGGAGGTGGTCCATGATAGCATTGCCAGGTCCACTTCTCCAAAGGCATAGACGCAATGTAGGTGGAGGTTCGTTGACTTGATTAGGGAGCTGTCAAGGTGAGAACACCATTCAGATACGTTCTCATCATGGCAGCACCAAGCTTCATTAATTGAAATGCTTTCAACACAACCTTCCCTGAACATGCTGCCCAACGTACCAAGAAAGGCAGGAGGAGGTTGTATGAACATCCTCAATGATGGTAGAACCCAGCACGTCATCGCAAAGGGCAAGGCTAAAGCATCTGCAATCATCTTCAGCCATTAGTGCCGAGTGGATGATCCATCTCGGCTTCTGCCTGTGAATGCCACCATCACAGAAACCAATCTTTGGATAATTCGATGTACTCCACTTGATAGCAAGAAGTGGCTGTGTGTGCAGCATACAGCAAAGGCTATGGGCCTTAAGCAAATCCCAACTAAAGTATTGAAGTCTTGTGCCTCAGAACTAGCCATGCCTTTGGTCAAACTGTTTCATTCAGTTACAATACTGGCATCTAGCCAATAATTACCCAAGTATGGTTCCTATGAGGAACAGTTGAGGACTCTGGGTCTGTACTTGGAGTTTAGAAGGATGAGGGGGACCTTACTGAAACTTACAGGATACCGTGAGGCCTGGATAGAGTGGACGCGGAGAGGATGTTTCCACTAGTAGGAAAAACTAGAACCAGAGGGCACAACCTCAGACTAAAGGGACGATCCTCTAAAACAGAGATGAGGAGGAATTTCTTCAGCCAGAGAGTGGTGAATCTGTGGAACTCTTTGCCGTAGAAGGCCGTGGATGCCAGGTCATTGAGTGTCTTTAAGACTGAGATAGATAGGTTCTTGATCAATAAGGGGATCAGGAGTTATGAGGAAAAGGCAGGAGAATGGGGATGAGAAAAATATCAGCCATGATTGAATGGCGGAGCAGACTCGATGGGCCGAGTGGCCTAATTCTGCCCTTATGGTCTGTTCACGTAAAGCAGGACAAGTTTAATCTGGCCAATTACCAACCCACCATTCTACTCTCGATCATCAATAAAGTGACGGAGGGTGCCGTCGACATTGCTAGCAAGCGGCACTTACATAGGAAGGACCTTCTTACCAATGCATGCTCTGTCAGCTCCGCACCTCATTACAGCCTTGGTCCGCGCGTGGATAAAAGAGCTGAACTCCAGAGGTGAGCTGAGAGCGACAGCCCTTGACACCAAGGCATCAAATGACCGAGTGTGGCATCAAGGAGCCTGAGCAAAATTTGAAGTTAGTGGGCAAAAGTGATGATTGCACAATGTCCAGCACCATGCGAGACTCTTCCGAAACCGGAGCAGTCCATGTTCCAAATGCAGCAAGACTTAGTCAACATTCAGGCTTGGGCTCGCAAGAGGCAAGTGATATTTGTGCCATACCAGCCAGGCAATGGCTATATCCAACAAGACAGCATCTAACCATCTCCCCATGACATTTAATAGCATTACCATTGCTGAATCCCCCACTATCAACACCTTGGGGTGGAGAGTGCTCGGGGTGAGGGTGCGGTCGTTACCACTGTCCAGAAACTTAGCTGGATGAGCCCCGTAGATACTGTGGCAGTAGCAGCAGGTCAGAGGCTGGGGATTCTGGTGAGCAACTCACCTCCTGACTCCCTGGTGTCTGTCCACCATCTGGCACAAGTGCTGGAATACTCTCCACTTGCCTGGATGGGTGCAGCTCCCAGCAACACTTGAGACGCTCAACACCACCCCAAGACTAAGCAGCCCACTTCAGCCCATCCATTTCGCAAACATTCATTCCCTCCATCACCAGCGCACAGTGGCAGCCCTGTGTACCATCTACAAGATGCACCAGCTTGCCAAGGCTGTTTTGATGCCATCTTCCAAACCTGTGGACAAAACCTATTGGGGCAAAGGCAGCAAATGCATGGGAACACCACTGCCTGCAAGTGCCCCTCCTGGTCACACACCACCTTCACTTGGAATGGTGTCTCCTTGCTTTCACAGTTGCTGGTCCAATATCCTGGAACCCCCTTTGAGCACCACTGTGGGTATAATTACGCCAAGGGGACTGCAGGGGTTCATGAAGGCAGGTCACCAGTCCCCCCAGGGCATATCCACCCCATCTACCAACCCTCATCCATATGTCCTCAAACCACCAATAAATAGTCCAACTGTCCCCAGACCAGCACTGGCCCACCTGTGTCTAAACCAGCAATGAGTCCACCTGCCCCTGACCACCATTACTCCACCAGTCCCAACGCCATCATTGGCCCACCTGTGTCCCAGACCATCAATGGGTCCACCTTTGTTTAAACCATCAGTGATTCACCAGGCCCCAGTCCTTCTTCATTTGAACCATTATTGGTTCACCTGTACCCATTCTACCTGTACCTAAGCTATAATTGGCCCGCCAGACGCCAGTCCACCTGTACCTCAAAGATTCATTGATCCACTTGTCCCCAGTCCACCTATATCTAAACCATCATTGGTCCACCAGCCCAGGTGTACCTAAACCATCATTGGTCCACCAGCCCAGGTGTATCTAAACCATCATTGGTCCACCTATATCTAAACCATCATTGGTCCACCAGTCCAGGTGTATCTAAACCATCATTGGTCCACCTGTACCTAAACCATCATTGGTCCACCAGCCCAGGTGTACCTAAACCATCATTGGTCCACCAGCCCAGGTGTATCTAAACCATCATTGGTCCACCAGCCCAGGTGTATCTAAACCATCATTGGTCCACCAGCCCAGGTGTATCTAAACCATCATTGGTCCACCTATATCTAAACCATCATTGGTCCACCAGTCCAGGTGTATCTAAACCATCATTGGTCCACCTATATCTAAACCATCATTGGTCCACCAGCCCAGGTGTATCTAAACCATCATTGGTCCACCAGCCCAGGTGTATCTAAACCATCATTGGTCCACCTATATCTAAACCATCATTGGTCCACAAGCCCAGGTGTATCTAAACCATCATTGGTCCACCTATATCTAAACCATCATTGGTCCACAAGCCCAGGTGTATCTAAACCATCATTGGTCCACCTATATCTAAACCATCATTGGTCCACCAGTCCAGGTGTATCTAAACCATCATTGGTCCACCTGTACCTAAACCATCATTGGTCCACCAGCCCAGGTGTACCTAAACCATCATTGGTCCACCAGCCCAGGTGAATCTAAACCATCATTGGTCCACCAGCCCAGGTGTATCTAAACCATCATTGGTTCCCCAGTCCAGGTGTATCTAAACCATCACTGGTTCCCCAGTCCAGGTGTATCTAAACCATCACTGGTTCCCCAGTCCAGGCGTATCTAAACCATCATTGGTTCCCCAGTCCAGGTGTATCTAAACCATCATTGGTTCCCCAGTCCAGGTGTATCTAAACCATCATTGGTTCCCCAGTCCAGGCGTATCTAAACCATCATTGGTTCCCCAGTCCAGGTGTATCTAAACCATCATTGGTTCCCCAGTCCCCAGCCCATCATTGGTCCACTTCTATCCAAGCCTACCAATTGCCGCCAGCCGCCGGTCTCGCCAGGGTTTTGAGTCCTGTGAACATTTTCCGGGCCTGCCGCCCATTGGCAGCGCTTCCCCGGCCCCCAAACACAAGCGGTGCCGAGCGGCCCGGTTACCATGGCAGCGGGCCCCGTCCTCAGTGACGCATTTCAAATTTCCCGCGCCGCCGCCCAACCGCCCCAAGCCCGCCCCACGTGACCAACCGCCGGGCCTCCAGTGCGCCTGCGCCGAGTCAGTGCGCCGAGGCCGCCAGTGCCAAAGCCAGCGCGCCTGCGCCGAGGCCGCCAGTGCCAAGCCAGCGCGCCTGCGCCGAGACCGCCAGTATCCCCCCGTGCCTACGCCAGCGCGCCTGCGCGGGGAGGGAGCCCACTCAAAATGGCGCCGGGGCCAAGACAGGGCCATTGGCACCAATATTGTCCCAGCCCCAAAAAAACCTCCAGTACTTGGTCCAGATTTACTTCATCCGGCTGCTTTTAGGGTTTCTTTATTCTAGATTTACCCAATTTGGTTTTAGGCTGTGTTTTTTTCGAGATTCACAATCTATTTGGCTCACCGTCTGGGTGGCGCATTGGCACAATGGTTAACACTGCTGCCTCACAGCGCCAGGGACCCGGGTTTGATTCCCGCATAGGCGCCAGAGTATGGTGACTAGGGGATTTTCACAGTAACTTCATTACAGTGTTACTGTAAGCCTACCTGTGACACTAATAAATAAACTCTAAACTTTGGTTTGTTCTATAGAACATAGAACATTACAGCGCAGTACAGGCCCTTCGGCCCTCGATGTTGCGCCGACCAGTGGTACCAATCTAAAGCCCATCTAACCTACACTGTTCCAATATCATCCATATGTTTATCCAATGACCATTTAAATGCCCTTAATGTTGACGAGTCCACTACTGCTGCAGGCAGGGCATTCCACGCCCTTACTACTCTCTGAGTGAAGAACCTACCTCTGACATCTGTCCTATATCTATCACCCCTCAATTTAAAACTATGTCCCCTCGTGCTAGCCATCACCATCCAAGGAAAAAGGCTCTCACTATCCACCCTGTCTAATCCTCTGATCACCTTGTATGCCTCTATTAAGTCACCTCTTAACCTTCTCTCTAACAAAAACAACCTCAAGTCCCTCAGCCTTTCCTCATAAGACCTTCCCACCATACCAGGCAACATCCTGGTAAATCTCCTCTGCACCCTTTCTAATGCTTCCACAACCTTCCTATAATGCGGCGACCAGAACTGTACGCTTCAATCTGTTTGGTTCTAGAATTTTGTTTGTTCTAAGTTCACATCTGGTTCTAGGTTGTGTTTGCTGTAGATTTGCCCATGTTCTTTGGTTTTAGGTTTTTTTTGCTCGAAATTTGCCCGAGTCAAAGAACAATACAACACAGGAACAGGCCCTTTGGCCCTCCAAGCCTGCACCTCTCATGTGCCCAACTAGACCATTCGTTTGTATCCCTCTATTCCCAGTCTGTTCATGTGGCTATCTAGATAAGTCTTAAATTATCCCAGCGTGTCCGCCTCAATCACCTTGCTTGGCAGTGCATTCCAGGCCCCCACCACCCTCTGTGTAAAATACATCCCATAAGACCATAAGACCATAAGACATAGGAGCGGAAGTAAGGCCATTCGGCCCATCGAGTCCACTCCACCATTCAATCATGGTTGATTTCAACTCCATTTACCCGCTCTCTCCCCATAGCCCTTAATTCCTCGAGAAATCAAGAATTTATCAATTTCTGTCTTGAAGACGCTCAACGTCTCGGCCTCCACAGCCCTCTGTGGCAATGAATTCCACAGACCCACCACTCTCTGGCTGAAGAAATTTCTCCTCATCTCTGTTCTAAAGTGACTCCCTTTTATTCTAAGGCTGTGCCCCCGCGTCCTAGTCTCCCCTGTTAATGGAAACAACTTCCCTACGTCCATCCTATCTAAGCCGTTCATTATCTTGTAAGTTTCTATCAGATCTCCCCTCAACCTCCTAAACTCCAATGAATATAATCCCACGATCCTCAGACGTTCATCGTATGTCAGGCCTACCATTCCTGGGATCATCCGTGTGAATCTCCGCTGGACCCGCTCCAGTGCCAGTATGTCCTTCCTGAGGTGTGGGGCCCAAAATTGCTCACAGTACTCCAAATGGGGCCTAACCAGTGCTTTATAAAGCCTCAGAAGTACATCCCTGCTTTTGTATTCCAAGCCTCTTGAGATAAATGACAACATTACATTTGCTTTCTTAATTACGGACTCAACCTGCAAGTTTACCTTTAGAGAATCCTGGACTAGGACTCCCAAGTCCCTTTGCACTTTAGCATTATGAATTTTGTCACCGTTTAGAAAATAGTCCATGCCTCTATTCTTTTTTCCAAAGTGTACGACCTCGCACTTGCCCACGTTGAATTTCATCAGCCACTTCTTGGACCACTCTCCTAAACTGTCTAAATCTTTCTGCAGCCTCCCCACCTCCTCAATACTACCTGCCCCTCCACCTATCTTTGTATCATCGGCAAACTTGGCCAGAATGCTCCCAGTCCCGTCATCTAGATCGTTAATATATAAAGAGAACAGCTGTGGCCCCAACACTGAACCCTGCGGGACACCACTTGTCACCGGTTGCCATTCTGAGAAAGAACCTGACATCTGTGTTGAACCTTGCCCCCCCTCACCTTGAACCCGTGACCCCTTGTGTTCGTCACCTCCGACCTGGGAAAAAGCTTCCCACCGTTCACCCTATCTATGCCCTTCATAATTTTATACACCTCTATTAGGTCGCCCCTCATCCTCCGTCTTTCCAGGGAGAACAACCCCAGTTTACCTAATCTCTCCTCATAGCTAAGACCCTCCATACCAGACAACATCCTGGTAATCCTTCTCTGTACTCTCTCCAAAGCCTCCACGTCCTTCTGGTAGTGTGGCGACCAGAACTGGATGCAGTATTCCAAATGTGGCCTAACCAACGTTCTATACAGCCGCAACATCAGATGCCAACTTTTATATTCTATGGCCCATCCAATAAAGGCAAGCATGCCATATGCCTTCTTGACCACCCTCTCCACCTGTGCTGCCACCTTTAAGGATCTGTGGACTTGTACACCCAGGTCCCTCTGTGTGTCTATATTCCTGATGGTTCTGCCATTTATTGTATAGCCCCTCCTTACATTAGATCTACCAAAATGCATCACTTCGCATTTATCTGGATTGAATTCCATCTGCCATTTCTCCGCCCAATGTTCCAGCCTATCTATTTGGTTTTAGGTTTTGTTTTTTTATAGATTTACCCAAATTGTTTGGTTTCATGTTTTGTTTGTTGTAGATTTACCCAAGTTGGTTGGTTTTAGGTTTTGTTTCGCCGGTCCACTTTTGTTTGTAATTCTTTTCTTGGGAGGTGGCCAGTTCCAGCATTTGTTGTCCATCCCTATTTGTCACTTGTGAAGGTGGTGGGTGATGTGAGCCACCTTCTTTATTTATTCTGTTTATTTATTATTGTGAGGCAGCAGCACTAACCACTGTGCCACTTTGCTGCTCCAGTCCACCTCGGGGTAGGTACACCCCTAGCAGTGCTGTTAGGTGGGGCATTTCAGGATTTTGACCCATTGATGGCGTACCCTCCATAAATAATTATGTGTTATTATGGACTGGTGGACCAATGATGTTTGAGACTGGAGTCGGTGGACCAATGATGGTTTAGATACAGGTGGACTGGAGTCGGGTGGACCAATGATGGTTGGCTATTCAGTCCCGTGAGTCTGCTCTGCCACTCATAGAATCATAGAAACCCTACAGTACAGAAAGAGGCCATTCAGACCATCGAGTCTGCACCAACCACAATCCCACCCAGGCCCTATCCCCATATCCCTACATATTTACCCATTAATCCCTCTAACCTACGCATCTCAGGACACTAAGGGGCAATTTTTAGCATGGCCAATCAACCTAACCCGCACATCTTTGGACTGTGGGAGGAAACCAGAGCACCCGGAGGAAACCCACGCAGACACGGGGAGAATGTGCAAACTCCACACAGACAGTGACCCAAGCCGGGAATCGAACCCAGGTCCCTGGAGCTGTGAAGCAGCAGTGCTGACCACTGTGCTACCGTGCCGCCCAATGGGATCATCTCCGACTGATCTGATTGTGGCCTTGCCTCCACTTTCCTGCCTACTCGTTACCCTTGACTCCCTTGGATACACTGCTGTATATTTGTACATTGAAGAAGTGGAAAATCTCATGTCGATATATCGCCTCTCCAGTGCCGGATTTAGGCATAAGCTAAACAAGCTACAGCTCAGGGCCTCACAATCCGCAGGGGCCTCACAAAATTTCAGAAGGTTAACAATGAAGGGAACATTTAAGAGCGGATACCAGAAAAGAAAAAGAAAGCACCAACTTGAAGAGCAACTCAAAAAATTACCAAAATTCATGAGAGATCAAACCAGCCGAATGATAAATATGTAATCAGTAAATGCATTCATTTGAAAATCATTTGTATTTTTCACTTTAAATACCTTGCTATTAAATAATTAAAAGGCAAAATTATGTTTTCAATTTTTTTGTGGCGACCCAAGGTCCTGTTTTGGGACGCACCTTTGTGAGACCTTTTGGTGTAACTTTTTAACAAGGGGCCTCCATATAAGCTTTATATAGCTTAGGGCCTCACCAAGTCTAAATCCGGCACTGCTTCTGTCGACCATCCCTCACTCTGCAGTCGATGGCGCTTAGCCTCCAGTTGTGCTCCCTGTTGCACCGCACAGCTCGGTGTCACTGAACAGCAAGCCCCCACAACCAGCCGTACAATAATGACCAGGGTGTCTCCTCAAGCCATAAGTGAGCCCTCTGTTCTTGCGATTGTGGTGGTGGAGGCAAACTCGATAGGGTCTTTTAAGAGACTCCTGGATGAGTACATGGGACTTAATAGGATGGAGGGTTATAGGTAGGCCTAAAAGGTAGGGATATGCTCGGCACAACTTGTGGGGCCAAAGGGCCTGTTTTGTGCTGTAGTTTTTCTATGTTTCTATGTGTTCAGGCAGGAATTGTATTGTCTGAAAAAGGAAGAATGGGCGGTACATCCATCTCGTGATGTAGAGTTTTCTACACCACGAGATCCTGGACAACTAAGTTTCTCAGCAGAGAACTGGTGAGATTGCGATGAATGAGATGTTACAGGGAGAACGTAGGGAATTGGACTGGGTGGATTATTCATTTGGAGAGCTGGCTCAAACTCGAGAGGTCAAATGGCTTTCTCCTGTTCTGTAACAGCTCTTTAATCCAGGGTTTAGTGGGGCGGTGGGGGGCGGTGGGGAGGGGGGGGGAGGTTAGGTTGATGAGTTTGTGGGTGGTGTGTGAAAAGCAGAGTATCTACACCCTGTTGCTGGGTAGATTCTCAATTGTCACCCCCTGTTGCTGGGTAGATTTTCCCTGTCACCGAGTTTTCGCTTTAACTCCCAAACGCCAGGTAGATTCTCCCCTGTCACAGGGCAGATTCCACCTCCACCCCACTTCCGGCCAGGTAGATTTGGGATGGGCAGATTCCCCCCCCCGCCATCCGCCATCGACGGGCAGAGTTTCCCCACCGGTCCCCTGTCACCAGGCAGATTTCCCCCCTCCTATCACCAGGCAGATGTTTCCTCCACCCTGTCACCAGACTGATTTTCCCTCCCCTGTCGCCGGGCAGATTTCCCCCAGTGTCGGGCAGATCTTCCCCAGTTGCTGGGCAGATTCCACCCTCCCCCCTCACCCCCCCCCGCCCCCGTCACCAGGCAGATATCCCCCCCAGTCACCGGGCAGATTTGGGATGGGCAGATTTTCCCCCTGTTGCTGGGCGGATTTGGAATGGGTAAATTGTCCCCCTGTTGCTGGGCAGATTTGGGAATGGGTAGATTTTGCCCCTGTTGCTGGGCAGATTTGGAATGGGCAGATTGTCCCCCTGTTGCTGGACAGATTTGGAATGGGTAGATTTTGCCCCTGTTGCTGGGCAGATTTGGAATGGGTAGATTTTGCCCCTGTTGCTGGGCAGATTTGGGAATGGGCAGATTGTCCCCCTGTTGCTGGGCAGATTTGGGAATGTGCAGATTGTCCCCCTGTTGCTGGGCAGATTTGGAATGGGCAGATTGTCCCCCTGTTGCTGGGCAGATTTGGAATGGGTAGATTTTGCCCCTGTTGCTGGGCAGATTTAGGAATGGGTAGATTTTGCCCCTGTTGCTGGGCAGATTTGGGACTGGGCAGATTGTCCCCCCTGTTGCTGGGCAGATTTGGAATGGGCAGATTGTCCCCCTGTTGCTGGGCAGATTTGGAATGGGCAGATTGTCCCCATGTTGCTGGGCAGATTTGGAATGGGGAGATTTTGCTCTTGTTGCTGGGCAGATTTGGAATGGGTAGATTTTGCCCCTGTTGCTGGGCAGATTTGGAATGGGTAGATTTTCCCCCTGTTGCTGGGCAGATTTGGAATGGGTCGATTTTGCCCCTGTTGCTGGGCAGATTTGGAATGGGTAGATTTTCCCCCTGTTGCAGGGCAGATTTGGAATGGGTAGATTTTGCCCCTGTTGCTGGGCAGATTTGGAATGGGTAGATTTTCCCTCTGTTGCTGGGCAGATTTGGAATGGGTAGATTTTGCCCCTGTTGCTGGGCAGATTTGGAATGGGTAGATTTTGCCCCTGTTGCTGGGCAGATTTGGAATGGGTAGATTTTCCCCCTGTTGCAGGGCAGATTTGGAATGGGTAGATTTTGCCCCTGTTGCTGGGCAGATTTGGGGTGCGCGGGCTGTGATTGGAGGAGAGCCGTGTTCCCGGGGCCTCGCGAGAGAGCGGCCAGTGTCTGGCGGGCGCCATGGCGGCGGCGGCGGCGGGAGAGGGAGGCAGCGGCTGAGGAGAGCCCGAGGCCCGGGGAGAGACAGAGCCCGAGGCCGGGGATAGCCCGCCCGCCCCTGAGGCCGGGCCCAGCGCCCTGACAGGCGGCAGAGGCAAGTAAACCGGGCCCGGCGACAGAGAGCGCCGCCAACCGGGGGTTTCCAGGCTCCCCCTCACCTCTAATCTGGGTTTCCAGGCTCCCCCTTCCCCCCTAATCTGGGGTTTCCAGGCTCCCCCTCCCCTCTAATCTGGGGTTTCAAGGCTCCCCCCTTCCCCTCTAATCTGGGGTTTCAAGGCTTTCCCCCCCCCCTTCCCCTCTAATCTGGGGTTTCCAGGCTCCCCCTCCCCTCCAGTCTGGGGTTTCAAGGCTCCCCCCTCCCCTCGAGTCTGGGGTTTCAAGGTTCCCCCCTCCCCTCCAGTCTGGGGTTTCCAGGCTCCGCCCTCCCCTCCTGTCTGGGGTTTCAAGGCTCCCCCCTTCCACTCTAATCTGGGGTTTCCAGGCTCCCCCCTCCCCTCCAGTCTGGGGTTTCCAGGCTCCCCCCCTCCCCTCCAGTCTGGGGTTTCCAGGCTCCCCCTCTCCCCTCTAATCTGGGGTTTCCAGGCTCCCCCTCTCCCCTCTAATCTGGGGTTTCCAGGCTCCCCCCTCCTCTCTAATCTGGGGTTTCCAGGCTCCCCCCTCCTCTCTAATCAGGGGTTTCCAGGCTCCCCCCTCTCCCCTCTAATCTGGGGTTTCCAGGCTCCCCCCTCCTCTCTAATCTGGGGTTTCCAGGCTCCCCCTCACCTCTAATCTGGGTTTCCAGGCTCCCCCTTCCCCCCTAATCTGGGGTTTCCAGGCTCTCCCCCTCCCCTCTAATCTGGGGTTTCCAGGCTCTCCCCCTCCCCTCTAATTTGGGGTTTCCAGGTTCCCCTCTCTAATCTGGCAGTGCAAGGTGTTCCCCCCACCTTGGTTCCAAGACACTGCCCCAATCTGGGTCAGAGGGACCCTTTTTCCCCATCTCTCTGCCAAATCTGGAGTTTGCGGTTTGGAGGGAGCCCTCTCCCTTGGAGAATCCTCGGAGGATCAAGGAACCTCCTCTCTCTCTGCCCCCACCCCTGCATTCCCTACCATTTTACACTCACACAGGTTAAAGGGACAGTTCTCTCAGTCTGGGTTTCGGGATAGTCTCTGTCCCTCTCTTCCAAATTTCCTGCCTCTTTGTCCCCCCAGCCTGAGAGTTGGAAGTTTTCTAAGAGTAGGAATTGGCCATTCGCTGAGGTGATGACCGACTGGCATCTGAGCTCCAAGCACCCGCCTTGCCTCCCTGTCCTTCTACAAAATTTGGTCTCGCAAAAGAATGAATGCTTTTCCTAACTTCTGAGCAGCCGGGTTCCTATTTTGAGGTTTTGTCTCCTCGTTCCAGACTCCCTCATGAGTAGAAAAGCCATCCCTCCATCTTCCGGTTAGCACTGCTGCCTCAGTGCCAGGGACTGGGTTCGATTCCCTGCTTGGGTCACTGTCTGTGCGTGTTCTCCCCGTTTCTGCTTGGGTTTCCTCCGGGTGCTCCAGTTTCGCTCCACACTCCAAAGATGTGCGGATTAGGTGGATTGGCCATGTTAAATTGCCCCTGAGTGTCAGGGGGACTAGCTTGGGTAAACGCATGGGGTTACAGGGATGGTGGGATTGTGGTTGGTGCAGACTCGATGGGCCGAATGGCCTCTTCTGCACTGTAGGATTCTACGATTCCCTAATTCCTTTCGAGATCATAAAACCTCAAATCAGATCAGCCGACCTCCTATAATCGAGAGAATAGTTTCTGATAATTTCTTTCCACAGCCTAACCCTTGGATCCTTAGAAACATTCCGATAAATCTGTGCTGCCAATATATCCTTTCGCAACACGGGCGGCATGGTGGCACAGTGGGTTAGCACTGCTGCTTCACAGCTCCAGGGACCTGGGTTCGATTCCCGGCTCGGGTCACTGTCTGTGTGGAGTTTGCACATTCTCCCCGTGTCTGCGTGGGTTTCCTCCGGGTGCTCCGGTTTCCTCCCACAGTCCAAAGATGTGCAGGTTAGGTTGATTGGCCATGCTAAAAATTGCCCTTAGTGTCCTGAGATGCATAGGTTAGAGGGGTTAGTGGGTAAATATGTAGGGATATGGGGGTAGGGCCTGGGTGGGATTGTGGTTGGTGCAGACTCGATGGGCCGAATGGCCTCTTTCTGTGCTGTAGGGTTTCTATGATTCTATGAACACTCAACTATTCCAGATGTGGTCATACTAGGATTTTATAAAGCTGTAACAAAACCCTTCTCTTGTATGCTACCCCTCCAGTTATAAAGGGTAACATTCATAGAATCATAGAATTCCTACAGTGCTGAGAGAGGCCATTCGGCCCATCGAGTCTGCACCGACCACAATCCCACCCAGGCCCTATTCCCATAACCTCGCGTATTTACCCTGCTAATCCCCCTGACTCTAAAGAGCAATTTAGCATGGCCAATCCACTTACCCTGCACATCTTTGGAGTGTGGGAGGAAACCGGAGCACCCGGAGGAAACCCACGCAGACACGGGGAAAACGTGCAGACTCCGCACAGGCAGTGACCCAAGGCCAGGAATCGAACCCGGGTCCCTGGCGCTGTGAGGCAGCAGTGCTAGCCACCGTGCCACTCCATTCGCCTTGTTGAATATTTTTGTTATCCCTGTTCGAACATTTTGGTGATCTGCCCAACGTTTAAAGAAGAAAAGTACATCAGAGCAGATGAGCCATCCTCTTAAAGCTGATGAGCCTGACAGGAGTGGGTTTAAGTGCATTCCTTCACGACAGGTTCCTTCCCCTTTAAGTGGGCAGCAGCTTTCCCACGTTCAGTGTCGGTGCCTGATCGAAGAGTTGAATGCTCCTTTGTTGTCCCACAGGCATTCGTGTCGCTGTTGGAAGGAGCCTCGAGCTGATCCTGTCCGCTCGCGAGGTCGTGGGTGCTGCCACAGGGCCTCTGCACAACGGGTAGGTGACGCGATCTCCACTCCCTTTGTCAAGCTGAAACTCCACAACCACGCAGGCAGCCAGGTCGGTCATCAGCAGGTGTATGTGACAATAGCCTCCTCCCACCCGTCTCTTCACTTCCCCCTCTGGCTCATTCGCCCATTGTCTTGAATCTCTGAGAGCTCTGGTGACCAACCCCCCCCCGCCTGCCCATGTCCTAAATGAAAGAAAGCCCTTGTCATTTTGAACGCCTCTATTAATCCCAACCCCCGGTCTCTCCACGTTGGGGCGGCGCAGTGGTTAGCACTGCTGCCTCACAGCGCCAGGGACCTGGGTTCGATTCCGGCCTCGGCTCATTGTCTGTGTGGAGTTTCCCCGTGTCTGCGTGAGTTTCCTCTGGGTGCTCCGGTTTCCTCCCACTGTCTAAAGATCTGCAGGTTAGGTGCATTGGCAATGCCAAATTTCCCCTTGGGGTAAAAACGTGGGGTTGCGGGGATAGGGCCTGGGTCCCTGGGGTGGTACAGTGGTTAGCACAGCTGCCTCACAGCGCCAGGTTCAATTCCTGATTTGGGTCACCGTGCGGAGTCTGCACATTCTGCCCGTGTCTGCGTGGGTTTCCTCCGGGTGCTCCGGTTTCCTCCCACAGTCCGAAAGACGTCCTGGTTAGGGTGCATTGCCCGTGCTAAATTCTCCCTCAGTGTTACCCGAACAGGCGCCGGAGTGTGGCGACTGGGGGATTGTCACAGTAACTTCATTGCAGTGTTAATGTAACCCTTACTTGTGACACTAATAAAATAAACTTTAAAACACAATGGAACTCCTTCATCTCTGCTCCACCTGAGCTACTTATCCCAACAATAAGAACTCGGGACAGAAATGAGGGGGGGGGCGGGGCGGGGAAGGGGGGGGTGGCGGGGAAGGGTGGGGTGGGGGGGAAGGGCGGGTGGGGAAGGGTGGGGAATGTGATGTAGACCATTCAGTCCATCAAGTTTGTTCCGCCATTCAATACCATCATGGCTGATCTTGGGTTTCAACTCCATTTTCCCGCCCACTCCCCATATCCCTTAATTCCCCGAGAGATCAAAACTCTGTCCATCCCACAGCCTTAAATATATTCCACGATGGAGCATTCACAACCCTCGGGGGGAGAGAATTCCAAAGATTTCCAACCCTTTGAGTACAGAAATCTCTCCTTCCCGTCTCTGTCCAAAATGATCATTCCCCCCTTATCCTGAGACTCTGTCTCCATGTTCCAGATTCCCCCAGCCAGGGGAAACAACCTCTGTGTCTACCCTGTCAAGCCCCTTCCGAATCCTGGATGGTTCATTGAGATCACCCCTCATTCTTAACTCCAGGGCAGCACATTCGGCGCAGTGGATAGCACTGCTGCCTCACAGCGCCAGGGACCTGGGTTCAAATCTGGCCTCGGGTCACTGGGGTGTGCGGAGTCTGCACGTTCTCCCCGCGTCTGCGTGGGTTTCCTCCGGGTGCTCCGGTTTCCTCCCATAGTCCAAAGATGTGCAGGTTAGGTGGATTGGCCATGCTAAATTGCCCTTTAGTGTTCAAAGATGTGCAGGTTAGGTGGATTGGCCATGCTAAATTGCCCCTTCGTGTCCAAAGATGTGCAGGTTAGGTGGATTGACCATGCTAAATTGCCCTTTAGTGTTCAAAGATGTGCAGGTTAGGTGGATTGGCCATGCTAAATTGCCCCTTCGTGTCCAAAGATGTGCAGGTTAGGTGGATTGACCATGCTAAATTGCCCTTTAGTGTTCAAAGATGTGCAGGTTAGGTGGATTGGCCATGTTAAATTGCCCCTTAGTGTCCAAAGATGTGCGGGTTAGGGGGATTGACCATGCTAAATTGCCCCTTAGTGTCCAAAGATGTGCGGGTTAGGTGGATTGGCCATGCTAAATTGCTCCTTAGTGTCCAAAGATGTGCGGGTTAGGTGGATTGGCCATGCTAAATTGCTCCTTAGTGTGCAAAGATGTGCGGGTTAGGGGGATTGGCCATGCTAAATTGCCCCTTAGTGTCCAAAGATGTGTAGGTTAGGTGGATTGGCCATGCTAAATTGCCCCTTAGTGTCCAAAGATGTGCGGGTTAGGGGGATTGGTAGGGTAAATACATGGGGATAGGGCGGGGGATGGACGGGCTTGGTTAAGATGCTCTGTTGGATATTTGGTGCAGACCTAATGGGCCGAATGGCCTCCTTCTGCACTGTAGGGATCCTATGATTCTATTCTATGATTCTGTGGGCCCCAATACACCCGAGCCATCATCATATCGAACAATCCTCTCAGCCGAGGGGCCATCTAGTGAATCTAAGAGGACGGGTTTGGAGCGAGTGGGTTTGAAGATTAAGGGATGATCGAATTGAGATGGCTGAAGGATTCGATAGGGTGGACATCTCACCTGGGCTTGATGGATTCTTGCTGGGTATCGGTGCAAAGTGATATGAAAATAAGGCGGGAGTTAAGAAGCACCTCCCTGGAGATCACATGGTCGGGAATGGGGGGGTGGGGGTGAGTTAATAGGTTGTAATGAACAAAGCATCGTAGCTGTGAGGGACAGCTCGGTGGATAGGATATTGGTATGTAGATAGGCTGGAAAATTGGGCGGGGATCCTGGATTCAGGATTCAATCCTGGACCGGGGAGCGGCGCGGGCTTGGAGGGCCGAAGGGCCTGTTCCTGTGCTGTATTGTTCTTTGTTCTTTGTTTGTTCACCATCCTTTAACTAAGGGAGGGGGGAATAAGGGTTCGCTGCTCCTGATTGATCGCTAGTAAACGTGACAACCAATACCCGCCCCCCCCCATAAAGCTGAAAGTGACGCACCCCTCAGTTGATTGGGTATTCGATCTGGCTTCCATTTTGCTATTTTGGGTTGGAGTAGTTTTATTTCTTGTCTGTCTAGGTATGTGAATGTGTTCTCTAATGTCGTAACTGCCCCATTATTCCAATACCCTGGTGTAACGTTTGGATCCTGTGTTTTCCCCCCATCCTCACTCCCACAGCACCATTATCTGTGGTGATGATTACTGCGCTCTGTCACGAGGCCCCCTCAGTGTCCCAGCGTCCGACTGCCGGGAGACGAATCGAAAACTTCAAAAAAAAAGGCGCTACCCTTGTAGCACAGGAAGTATCTGACTGCCGCTGAAGCCATGGCAACGGACTGCGCAGCGGAGCCCGACATGGAGGCGGCCAAGGAGGGCGAGAGCGTGCCCGATCCCCCGACTGGCCAGTCCGGACCGGCGGAACCAGCCAGCGGCTCCGGGGGGCGTGGAGGCGAACCCCTGGCAAAGGTTGCCCGGCTGGGAAAGGATGAGGGCTCGACCCAGTCTCTGGCGGCCGACTTAGCGGAACAACTGGGAGGGGGCGATGCCTCGGCGACCTCTGGCCTCCCGGCGACACCTGACCTCCCCGTGACATCCGATCCTGGCAGCCCTTCGAGAGGCACCGGTGCACAATTGGCTGAGGAGGAGGAAGCAGCGAAGGGAGGCCGGGAGACGGAATATTGTCCTGAGCACCTGGAGCCAGATAAAAACGGCAAGAGTGAGGCGGAGATCCGGCAAGCGAGTGAGGCGGAGATCCGGCAAGCGAGTGAGGCGGAGATCCGGCAAGCGAGTGAGGCGGAGATCCGGCAAGCGAGTGAGGCGGAGATCCGGCAAGCGAGTGAGGCGGAGATCCGGCAAGCGAGTGAGGCGGAGATCCGGCAAGCGAGTGAGGCGGAGATCCGGCAAGCGAGTGAGGCGGAGATCCGGCAAGCGAGTGAGGCGGAGATCCGGCAAGCGAGTGAGGCGGAGATCCGGCAAGCGAGTGAGGCGGAGATCCGGCAAGCGAGTGAGGCGGAGATCCGGCAAGCGAGTGAGGCGGAGATCCGGCAAGCGAGTGAGGCGGAGATCCGGCAAGCGAGTGAGGCGGAGATCTGGCAAGCGAGTGAGGCGGAGATCCGGCAAGCGAGTGAGGCGGAGATCCGGCAAGCGAGTGAGGAGGAGATCCGGCAAGCGAGTGAGGCGGAGATCCGGCAAGCGAGTGAGGCGGAGATCCGGCAAGCGAGTGAGGCGGAGATCCGGCAAGCGAGTGAGGCGGAGATCCGGCAAGCGAGTGAGGCGGAGATCCGGCAAGCGAGTGAGGCGGAGATCCGGCAAGCGAGTGAGGCGGAGATCCGGCAAGCGAGTGAGAGCCGGGATGAGCCATGCACTGAGAGCGATTCGGTTTGCTAGTAAGTAACTCTCCATCTCTGTCATACACTTCAAAATGTGTTCAGAGTTCTCCCGGATACAACCCGTTCCACAAGAACGTGTGAAATCACTTGTCCAGGAGACTGGATATTGCCCGGGCTTCAGCTTTTCTTTATATTCCTACCTGGGGTGCGGGCATCGCTGAGATAGCCGGCATTTGTCGCCAGTCTCTAACTGCCCCAGTGAGCTGCATTTCCATAGCACCTCTCATATCCTCACTTTACGGCTTTTAAAGTATAGTCAGTGTTGTCGGAAGCGCTGCACCAAGGGTGACACAGTGGTTAGCATTGTTGCTTCACAACACCAGGGGCCCGGGTTCGATTCCGAGTCTGCACAGTCTCTCCACGTCTCTACGTGGGTTTCCTCCAGGTTCTGCGGTTTCCTCCCACACTCCAAAGGTGTGTGGGTTAGGTGGATTGGCTAGGCTAAATTGCCCCTTAGTGTCAGGGGAATTAGCAGGGTAAATACGTGGGGGTTAGGGCCTGAATGGAATTGTTGTCAGTGCAGGCTCGAGGGGAGGCGATGGCTCAGTGATATTATCACTAGATTATTAACCCAGAAAGCTAAACTTCAGGGGACCCGGGTTCGAATCCCGCCACAGTAGGTGGTGGAATTTAAATTCCATAAAAAAATTATCTGGAATTGAGAATCTACTGATGACCCATTGTCGATTGTCGGAAAAACCCATCTGGGTTCACTAATGTCCTTTAGGGAAGGAAATCTGCCATCCTTACCCGGTCTGGCCTACATGTGGCTCCAGAGCCACAGCAATGTGGTTGACTCTCAACTGCCCTCGGACAACTAGGGATGGGCAATAAATGCTGATGTGGAGATGCCGGCGTTGGACTGGGGTAAACACAGTAAGAAGTTTAACAACACCAGGTTAAAGTCCAACAGGTTTATTTGGTAGCAAAAGCCACACAAGCTTTCGGAGCTGCAAGCCCCTTCTTCAGGTGAGTGGGAATTCTGTTCACAAACAGGGCATATAAAGACACAAACTCAATTTACATGAATAATGGTTGGAATGCGAATACTTACAACTAATCAAGTCTTTAAGAAACAAAACAACGTGAGTGGAGAGAGCATCAAGACAGGCTAAAAAGATGTGTATTGTCTCCAGACAAGACAGCCAGTGAAACTCTGTGGGGGTTACAAATAGTGTGACATGAACCCAATATCCCGGTTGAGGCCGTCCTCGTGTGTGCGGAACTTGGCTATCAGTTGGCTATCAGAAACTGATAGCCAAGTTCCGCACACACGAGGACGGCCTCAACCGGGATATTGGGTTCATGTCACACTATTTGTAACCCCCACAGAGTTTCACTGGCTGTCTTGTCTGGAGACAATACACATCTTTTTAGCCTGTCTTGATGCTCTCTCCACTCAACGTTGTTTTGTTTCTTAAAGACTTGATTAGCTGTAAGTATTCGCATTCCAACCATTATTCATGTCAATTGAGTTTGTGTCTTTATATGCTCTGTTTGTGAACAGAATTCCCACTCACCTGAAGAAGGGGCTTGTAGCTCCGAAAGCTTGTGTGGCTTTTGCTACCAAATAAACCTGTTGGACTTTAACCTGGTGTTGTTAAACTTCTTGCAATAAATGCTGGCCAGCCAGTGACACCCATGTCCCAGGAATGAATTTTTAAAAATGGCCTCTTTCTGTACTGTAGTGATTCTATGATTTGCAAAAGGCAAGCTCCCAAACACACAGTGACATGATAATGGCCAGATAATCTGTTGTAAAATATTGCGGTGACATTCTAATCAGAATTCTGTAACTTGATGTTGTGTCTCTGTGCCCTGTTTGAGAGCAGATTTCCACTCCATCTGACGAAGGAGCAGCGCTCCGAAAGCTAATGGCATTTGTTGCCAAATGAACCTGTTGGACTTTAACCTGGTGTTGTTAAAACTCTTCCTGTGTAAAATATTACCCCAGGTCTCTGAGGCCAGCTCCCCTTTGACCCATAGTCCACTTGAGAGAACAGGCAGGGCCTCAGTTTAACCTCATCTCTGAAAGATGGCAGTTAGAGTATTCCCCCCAGCACTGGCATCGAAGGTGGCAACCTGGATTTTTGTGTTCAGGTTCCCTGCTTTGGAACTTGAAGCTGTGACTATCTAGACTCGGGGCGAGAGAGTTTATCGACCAGGCCACAGCTGGCTGGTATCGCTACCTCACCCCTAGTGTTACACAGCTCAGAAAGCTGTCTTTGGAAACCAGAGTCCGGACATTTTGCCTGTGCGTTGGCCGGGGGGATACTTGTGGTGTTGTTCTCGTGTGCTGGGAAACATCCCGTGATCTTAACGCATCTCCTCTTCCCGCTGCTTTCTAGTCCCGTGGGATACGATTTCACCCACGTGCCCCAGCTTCTCTCGGGAGCGTGGAAGGAGTACACGGGAGCGACGGAGAACTTCCTAAAGGGCTGCAAGTGGTGAGTGAAGCTTCCCGCTCGCTGGTGATGGCAAACCCGAAATTTCCTGAAACAGACCCAAAGTCACGGAACTTTGTAAAGTTCGGGGATGAGACTTTTCTGATTTGGGCGGATTTCCAACCTTTTCCCCGTCTCCGTAATTGTCTTGCTCCCCGTGTCTGGAATCACGGACAGATTTTGTTCTCCCGCCTGTTCGTTCCGATTGCCTGTGTTAATTGACAGCCTTTAGACATTGCCACAACAGCAGCAGTCATTGGCTGGGTACGATGCACCAGATTCCCCTGTTCTTGTCCGCCTCGTGTGGGGAGAGGTTGTGTTCGCTGGTGTCGGTTGCAGTTTTGTGTTGTTGCATAATGGTTACATAGAAAGAAAGGAGCAGGAGAAGGCCATTCGGCCCTTCGAACCTGCTCCGCCATTCATCACCATCATGGCTGATCATCCAACTCAATAGCCTAATCCTGCTTTCCCCCCATAACCTTTGATCCCGTTCGCCCCAAGTGCTATATCCAGCCGCCTCTCGAATACATTCAATGTTTTGGCATCAACTACTTCCTGTGGGAATGAATTCCACAGGCTCACCGGGTGAAGAAATGTCTCCTCATCTTCTTCCTAAATTGTCCATCCTGAATCCTTAGACTGTGACCCCCCTGGTTCTGGACTCCCCCCACCATCGGGAACATCCTCCCTGCATCTACCCTGTCTAGTCCTGTTAGAATTTTATAAATCTCTCTGAGATCCCCCCTCATTCGTCTGAACTCCAGTGAAAACAATCCCAACCTGGTCAACCTCTCCTCACACATCAGTCCCTGGAATCAGCCGGGTAAACCTTCGCTGCACTCCCTCGAGAGCAAGAACATCTTCCTCGGAAAAGGAGACCAAAACTGCACACAATACTCGAGGTGTGGCCTCCCCAAGGCCCTGTATAATTGTAACAACTCATCCCTGCTCCTGTATCGAAACCTCTCGCAATGAAGGCCAACATACCATTTGCCTTCTTTACCGCCTGCTGCACCTGCATGCTTACCTTCAGCGACTGGTGCACAAGGACACCCAGGTCCCTCTGCACACTCCCCCTCTCCCAATTTACACCCATTCAGGTAGTAATCTGTCGCCTTGTTTTTGCTTCCAAAGTGAATAACCTCACAGTTACTTCACTGAAGGAGGCCATTCGGACTGTTATGTCCATGTTGGCTCTCTGTGAGAGCAATTCAGCTAGACTCCACCCCCCCCCATCCCCCACCCCTCCCTCCCCCCCCCCTCCCTCCCCCCCTCCTCCACCCCGTCCCCCACCCCGTCCCCCGCCCCTCCCCCCCGCCCTCCCCTCCCCGCCCTCCCCCCGCCCTCCCCCTCCCCCCCCGCCCTCCCCTCCCTGCCCTCCCCCGCCCTCCCCCTCCTCCCCCCGCCCTCCCCCTCCTCCCCCCCCGCCCTCCCCCTCCTCCCCCCCCGCCGTCCCCCTCCTCCCCCCCGCCCTCCCCCTCCTCCCCCTCCGCCCTCCCCCTCCTCCCCCCCCCGCCCTCCCCCTCCTCCCCCCCCCGCCCTCCCCCTCCTCCCCCCCCGCCCTCCCCCTCCTCCCCCCCTGCCCTCCCCCTCCGCCCTCCCCCCCGCCCTCCCCCCCCGCCCTCCCCCTCCTCCCCCCCCGCCCTCCCCCTCCTCCCCCCCCGCCCTCCCCCTCCTCCCCCCTCCTCCCCCCCGCCCTCCCCCTCCCCCTCCTCCCCCCCGCCCTCCCCCTCCCCCTCCTCCCCCCCGCCCTCCCCCTCCTCCCCCCCGCCCTCCCCCTCCTCCCCCCCCGCCCTCCCCCTCCTCCCCCCGCCCTCCCCCTCCTCCCCTCCTCCCCCCCGCCCTCCCCCTCCTCCCCCCCGCCCTCCCCCTCCTCCCCCCCCGCCCTCCCCCTCCTCCCCCCCCCGCCCTCCCCCTCCTCCCCCCCCCGCCCTCCCCCTCCTCCCCCCCTGCCCTCCCCCTCCTCCCCCCCGCCCTCCCCCTCCTCCCCCCCCCGCCCTCCCCCTCCTCCCCCCCCCCCCCGCCCTCCCCCTCCTCCCCCCCCCCCCCGCCCTCCCCCTCCTCCTCCCCCGCCCTCCCCCTCCTCCTCCCCCGCCCTCCCCCTCCTCCCCCCCCGCCCTCCCCCTCCTCCCCCCGCCCTCCCCCTCCTCCCCCCGCCCTCCCCTCCTCCCCCCGCCCTCCCCTCCTCCCCCCGCCCTCCCCCTCCCCCCCCCGCCCTCCCCCTCCCCCTCCTCCCCCCGCCCTCCCCCTCCTCCCCCCGACCTCCCCCTCCTCCCCCCGCCCTCCCCCTCCTCCCCCCGCCCTCCCCCTCCTCCCCCCGCCCTCCCCCTCCTCCCTCCCCCCGCCCTCCCCCTCCTCCCTCCCCCCGCCCTCCCCCTCCTCCCTCCCCCCGCCCTCCCCCTCCTCCACCCCGCCCTCCCCCTCCTCCCCCCCGCCCTCCCCCTCCTCCCCCCCGCCCTCCCCCTCCTCCCCCCCGCCCTCCCCCTCCTCCCCCCCGCCCTCCCCCTCCTCCCCCCCGCCCTCCCCCTCCTCCCCCCCGCCCTCCCCCTCCTCCCCCCCGCCCTCCCCCTCCTCCCCCCCGCCCTCCCCCTCCTCCCCCCCGCCCTCCCCCTCCTCCCCCCCGCCCTCCCCCTCCTCCCCCCCGCCCTCCCCCTCCTCCCCCCCGCCCTCCCCCTCCTCCCCCCCGCCCTCCCCCTCCTCCCCCCCGCCCTCCCCCTCCGCCCTCCCCCTCCTCCCCCCCGCCCTCCCCCTCCTCCCCCCCGCCCTCCCCCTCCTCCCCCCCGCCCTCCCCCTCCTCCCCCCCGCCCTCCCCCTCCTCCCCCCCGCCCTCCCCCTCCTCCCCCCCGCCCTCCCCCTCCTCCCCCCCGCCCTCCCCCTCCTCCCCCCCGCCCTCCCCCTCCTCCCCTCCGCCCTCCCCCTCCTCCCCTCCCTCCCTCCCCCTCCCGCCCTCCCCCTCCCTCCCTCCCACCCTCCCCCTCCCTCCCTCCCACCCTCCCCCTCCCTCCCTCCCACCCTCCCCCTCCCTCCCACCCTCCCCCTCCTGCCCTCCCCCTCCTGCCCTCCCCCTCCCTCCCTCCCCCTCCTCCCCGCCCTCCCCCTCCCCCCGCCCTCCCCCTCCGCCCGCCCTCCCCCTCCGCCCGCCCTCCCCCCGCCCCCCCCTCCCCCCGCCCCCCCCTCCCCCCGCCCTCCCCCTCCCCCCCGCCCCCCGCCCCCCTCCCCATCCTCCCCCCGCCCCCCTCCCCATCCTCCCCCCCGCCCCCCTCCCCATCCTCCCCCCCGCCCCCCTCCCCATCCTCCCCCCCGCCCCCCTCCCCATCCTCCCCATCCGCCCCCCTCCCCATCCGCCCCCCTCCCCATCCGCCCCCCTCCCCATCCTCCCCCCTCCCCATCCTCCCCCCTCCCCATCCTCCCCCCTCCCCATCCTCCCCCCCGCCCCCTCCCCATCCTCCCCCCGCCCCCTTCCCCCCCGCCCCCTTCCCCCCCGCCCCCTTCCCCCCCGCCCCCTTCCCCCCCGCCCCCTTCCCCCCCGCCCCCTCCTCCCCCCCCCGCCCCCTCCTCCCCCCCCGCCCCCTCCTCCCCCTCCTCCTCCCCCCTCCCCCTCCTCCCCCCTCCCCCTCCTCCCCCCTCCCCCTCCTCCCCCCTCCCCCTCCTCCCCCCTCCCCCCTCCCCCTCAAGGAATTTTTCCTTTTGGCTGTGTATCCAATTCCTTTTGAAAACCTCGATTGAACCTGCCTCCACCGCACTCTCGGGCAGTGCGTATCCAGGTTCCCTCCCCCCCCCCCCCCCCCCCCGGTGTCGCCATTGGGTCTTTTGCCAGTCATTTTCAGTTAGTGTTCTCTGCACTGTTTTCCCATCACCCTCCCCTACCTTGCTAACTTCTACTTTGACCCTCCTGGTCCAATGTTAAAATTCTCATCCTCGGGTCCAGAGCCCCACATGGGCCCACCTTTCTCTGTCGCTATGGCGACCCTCTGTAGGGCCAATTTGCATTGCTGTGTTATTGGCGGCCGTGCCTTCAGCTGCCGGGTCCCTATCTCTGGAATTCTATGTACCTCGCTCTGCTTCCCTAAGACGCTCCTTCAAACCTTCCTATTTGACCCAGTAATAAGTTCTCGGAGGCAGAAGTCCCTTCACCCTTTATTTACAAGTCTGACAACAGCATACAGAGTGCTTTCAGTTACAGTCTACACGAGGGGTCCCAGAGGAACTGGCACGCCTGGTTAAATACAGAGCAAGAGGCTCCCTGATTGGCCCATCAATTTGGCCCTCAATCAGGGACTTCTTTTCTGGTACCAACTTAATAAACAAACTCAAATTAACTTAAGGACAAATTAAAAAGGGGCAGCTCCCCAAAAGGAGGGGGAACAGTCCGGACAAAAAACAAAGTCGAAAGGAAACTTAAAACATTAAATCAAAAGGTGATTATCGGGGTCGATAACACACCCCAGCCCCTGCGGCCCTTAATCAGGGAGTTTATATTCTAACAGGCCCACCTCAATTGCCTGATTAAAGTTCGTTACGGACACCAAGCTTTGGCTCAGTGTCCGGTGTTATTCTGAGAACTCTGCCGTGAATTGCTTTGGGATGGTTTCCCATGTTGAACATAAGAAATAGGAGCAGGAGTAGGCCATCTAGCCCCTCGAGCCTGCCCCGCCATTCAATAAGATCACGGCTGATCTGAAGTGGATCAGTTCCACTTACCCGCCTGATCCCTATAACCCCTAATTCCCTTACCGATCAGGAATCCATCTATCCGTGATTTAAACATATTCAACGAGGAAGCCTCCACCACTTCAGTGGGCAGAGAATTCCAGAGACTCACCACCCTCTGAGAGAAGAAGTTCCTCCTCAACTCTGTCCTAAACTGACCCCCCTTTATTTTGAGGCTGTGCCCTCTAGTTCTAGCTTCCTTTCTAAGTGGAAAGAATCTCTCCACCTCTACCCTATCCAGCCCCTTCATTATCTTCTAGGTCTCCATAAGATCCCCCCTCAGCCTTCTAAATTCCAACGAATACAAACCCGATCTGCTCAGTCTCTCCTCATAATCAACACCCCTCATCTCCGGTATCAACCCGGTGAACCTTCTCTGCACTCCCTCCAAGGCCAATATATCCTTCCGCAAGGAGCCGCAAAAAGTTGTTTTATTTCCCCCCGCCCTGTCCAGAGGCATGTGGCATGCATGTCCTTGGAGCTGGGAGTTAGGTCACAGATCAGCCATGATCCCACTGAAGGGCAGAACAGGCTGAATGGAGGGGCTGAATGGCCGCCTCCTGTACCTCGGGACCCAGAGGCAGAGGGCGATGTTCTAGTCTGCCGCACACCAGGTTTACACGCACAGACATTATCGCGACTAAATCCCAAACTGACCAGTGCCAAAAGGGAAGATGTTGAGAGATACTCGGGGAGGGGGAGGGGATGGTTTGTGGTGGGGGTGCAAAGGTTGAGAAAATAAAAAGAAAAGCCTCCTCGGGTTTTGAAAGAGGGGCATGGACCATAAAAGCATGTCCCATCCGTACTGAACAGGATAAGCAAGGGGCCTGAAGTCAGGCGGGTACCACGTGGGCCGGTACTTAATCTGACGCCACTGGAGAAGTCTTTTCCATACCTGTGCCGACTATTTTAACAGAACTTTCCAATCTGTCCCCCTGCCCTCTCCCCCCCACTGCCCTGCAAATCAAATATTCATCCAGTTCCTTCTGAAAGTTACTCTTCAATCTCTTTCCACCGCCCTTTTGGTACCTTTCGGCATTTTAATTCTAATCCAAAAAAAAGCCAATTCAAATTAAGTCCAGTCATGGCTCCCGCAGGAGGGACAAACTCGTCCAAGCTGAGGCATTGCCCCCCCCCCAACCCCGCTCCCCGATCTTAGCCGAAAGGCCGAGATGGCTTTATAAAATTGCATCAGGTAAAGCCTCGGTTTAACTTCATTGGCTGCCCGGATACCCAACCCTAGCCAGGGCAAAGCACGATCACAGGTGTCAGCACCTCTCTCCCCCGCCCCCCTGTGCAATGGGATAGCCTCACCCTCCTGCCTGATCACCCCTGCCATCGCCCTCTCTGTAACCCCCACGACTTGCCTGGACTTGCAGAATCTCACTGGCTGTCCTGTCTGGAGACGATACACATCTCTTTAACCTGTTGCTGAATGCTCCCTCCACTCACATTGTCTGTACCTTTAAGACTTGATTAGCTGTAAAGACTCGCATTCCAATCATTATTCTGTAAATTGAGTTTGTGTCTGTATGCCCTGTTTGTGAGCAGATCTTCCACTCCACCTGACGAAGGAGCAGCGCTCTGAAAGCTAGTGGCGTTTGCTACAAAATAAACCTGTTGGACTTTAACCTGGTGTTGTTAGACTCCTCACTGTGATCGCCCTCTCAGGCAGCACGCTCCAGATCAGAGTACCTCCCGGTGTAAAAAACAGCATGTTTTTTTCATTTCACCTCTCGCTCTTTTGCCAAATACCTTAAATTTGTGCCCTCCAGTTGTCCCACACCCTCTGGTCGTCCCGCTCCCCGCCCCCGGACCTCTGGCCCCGGCCACCCCTCCGCCCCTGCCGCCTCTCCTCCACCTCGTCATTTTGAACACCTCTATAAAGCTATGAGGAGAACAACCCCCGCTTCTCCAGTCCCTCCACGTAACTTGGAACTCCCTCATCCTGCTGTCATGCTGATAAATACTCCAAAGTCTTGACATCCTTCTGCAGGTGTGCAGTCCAGAATTAGCCACGACACTCGCGCTGAGACCTAACCACTGATGTGTAAAGTTTTATGTAGACATCATTCCTTTTATGGTCTATGCTTTCAAAACCCACGGAGGCTTTTCTTTTTAAGTGATTATTTTATTTTCTCAGCCTTTGCAGCCCCATCACAAACCGGCCCCCCCCTCCCCGCCGCACCACCCCACCCCCCCCTGCCGCACCACCCCCACCCCCCCCTGCCGCACCACCCCACCCACCCCCGCCGCACCACACCCACCCCCCCCTGCCGCACCACCCCCACCCCCCCCCTGCCGCACCACCCCACCACCACCCCCCCCCCCCCCCGCCGCACCACTCCACCCCCGCGCAAACACGGTCCAATGCTTGAATATCTCTCAACATCTTCCCTTTTGGCACTGGTCAGCTTGGGATTTAGTCGCGATAATGTCTGTGCGTGTAAACCTGGTGTGCGGCAGACTAGAACATCGCCCTCTGCCTCTGGGTCCCGAGGTACAGGAGGCGGCCATTCAGCCCCTCCATTCAGCCTGTTCTGCCCTTCAGTGAGATCATGGCTAATCCGTGACCGAACTCCATTCATCTGCCTTTGCTTCCAAATCCTTCAGTACCTTAGTTAACAAACGTCAGTCACCAAAGTCTATGAATCTCACGTTTTAAAACTAACGGTTGATTCAGCGTCGATTACCAGTTGTGGAGTTCCAAACACATTGGGCAGAATCCGCCCGAGGGGTCGTACATTTCACGCCCGAGGGTTCGTACCCTCCTTGCCCGAGGGTTCGTACACTCCCCGCCCGAGGCCAATGGAGAATGTTGTTCACCGAGCCTCAACCGCCCCCTGAATCGGGGCGGGCGTGACGGTAACGTTCCGGCCATTGTGTGTAAACGGGCTTCTTAGTTCCACTCCTGAAAGGTCTGACTGTAATTTTTCGACAGTGGCACACGCGCACGCACGCACGCCCTTAGATCCAATCAAGTTGGTAATAGGGGTATGGAGTACAAGAGCAAGGAGAATATGTTAAACTTGTATAAAACACTGGTTTGATCTGATTTATTATTGTCACATGTATTAGTAGACAGTGAAAAGTATTGTTTCTTGCTCACAACGCAAACAAAGCATACCGTTCATAGAGAAGGAAAGGAGAGAATGCAGAATGTAGTGTTACAGTCATAGCTAGGGTGTAGAGAAAGATCAACTTAATGCGAGGTGGGTCCATTCAAAAGTCTGACGGCAGCAGGGAAGAAGCTGTTCTTGAGTCGGTTGGTACGTGACCTCAGACTTTTGTATCTTTATCCCAATGGAAGGAGGTGGAAGAGAGAATGTCCGGGGTGCGTGGGGTCCTTGATTATGCATGGGCGGCACGGTGGCACAGTGGGTTAGCACTGATGCCTCACGGCGCCAGGGACCCGGGTTCAATTCCAGCCTCGGGTCACTGTCTGTGTGGAGTTTACACATTCTCCCCGTGTCTGCGTGGGTTTCCTCCGGGTGCTCTGGTTTCCTCCCACAGTCCAAAGATGTGCGGGTTAGGTTGATTGGCCGTGCTAAATTGCCCCATAGTGTCAGGGGATTAGTGGGGTAAATATTACAGGAATCGGGACTATGTGGGATTGTGGTCGGTGTAGACTTGATGGGCCGAATGGCCTCCTCTGCACTGTAGGGATTCATGAAAAGTCTGACAGCAGCGGGGAAGAAGCTGTTCTCGAGTCGGTTGGTACGTGTCCTTGGACTTTTGTATCTTTTTCCTGACAGAAGAAGGTGGAAAAGAGTGTGTCCCGGGTGCGTGGGGTCCTTGAATATGCTGGCTGCTTTCCCGAGGCAGTGGGAAGTGTAGATGGGAGGCTGGTTTGCGTGATGGACTGGGCTTCGTTCATGACCTTTTGTAGTTTCTTGTGGCCTTGGTCAGAGCAGGAGCCATACCGAGCTGTGATACATCTGGAAAGGATGATTTCTGTGCTGCATCTGTAAAAGTTGGTGAGAGTCGGAGCGGACATGCCAAATTTCCTTAGTCTCCTGAGAGAGTAGAGGCGTTGGTGGGGCTTTCTTAACTATAGTGTCGGCATGGGGGGGACCAGGACAGGTTGGTGATCTGGACACCTAAAAACTTGAAGCTCTCGACCCTTTCTACTTCGTCCCCGTTGATGTAGACAGGAGCATGTTCTCCTTTACGCTTCCTGAAGTCGATGACAATCTCCTTTGTTTTGTTGACATTGAGGGAGAGATTATTGTTGCCGCACCAGTTCACCAGATTCTCTGTCTCATTCCTGTTCTCTGTCTCGTCATTGTTTGAGATCCGACCCACTACGGTGGTGTCGTCAGCAAGCTTGAAAACTGCGTCCCTTTCTGGGTGCCACACTTCAGGAAAGATGTGAAGGAATTAGAGGGAGTGCAGAAAAGCTTGATGAGAATGGTTTCAGGGATGCTGGACTTCAGTCACGTGGACAGATTGGACTGTTTTCCTGGAAGGAGAGGAAGGTTGAGAGGAGATTTGATAAGAGGCGATCAAAATCACCAGGGATCTGGACAGGGTAGACAGGGGGAAACTGTTCCCGGCGAGAGAAGGATGGAGAATGAACGGGCGCAAGATTGATAATCATTGGTGACGCTGGAAGCTTTTTCACACCGCGAGTGGTGAGGATCTGGAATGTGCCGCCTGAGAGTATGGTGGAGGCAGGTTCAAGCAAGGTATCCCGGTAGGAAGTGGAGTATCCGAAAAGGAAGAATGTGTAGGGTTGCGGGGGAGAAGTTGGCACGAGGGGAATTCCTTATCTGGAGCGCCAGTGCAGACACAGTGAGTTGAATGGCCGCCGCCTCTTGTAACCAGAAGAGAAAATGGTAGAAAATCTCAGCAGGTCTGGCAGCGTCTGTACAGAGAGCAAAGAGCTGACGCTTCGAGTCCAGCTGACCCCTTGTCAAAGCTAAAGGGGAGATATTTATACTGCAGGGTGCGGGAATGAAAGATGATTCATAGCCACCTCCTGTAGAACTCTGAAAGAACTCTCAGATTTCAGAGCAACTGAAAGCGACCCACAGCCGATGAAATGTGACTACTGCTAAAGGAGATTTGTTTTTTTAAGTTGTTTGTGTATTTAAATAAGCTTTCTGAGTGACCCTTTTTCCTGCGTTGATGTGCTGGGAACTGAACTGGGTTCAATGGAAGCATGTCTTATTGACTTGTCTCGCTTTGTGTGCCTTGCCTTTCGTCCTAGGGCCCCGGACGGTTCCTGCATTCTGACCAACAGCGCAGACAACACTCTGCGGATCTTCAACCTCCCCTCGGAGCTGTACAGCAGGGAGTGGGATGAGCTGCCCGAAATGGTACCTGCTTCCTTTTCCCCCGCGCCGTTTGTGTCTTCCACATGTAGTCGGAGTCACATGTAGGCCAGACCGGGTAAGGACGGCAGATTTCCTTCCCAAAAGGACATCAGTGAACCAGATGGGTTTTTCCAACAATCGGTCATCAGTAGATTCTTAATTCCAGATATATTTCATTGAATTCAAATTCCACCATCTGCCGTGGCGGGGATTCGAACCCGGGTCCCCCAGAACATTAGCTGAGTTTCTGGATTGATATTCCAGCGATAACATCACTAGGTCACCGCCTCCCCATTGGAATGTTGCTCGGCAGCCAGCGTTCCAGCCTTCTGCTCCGCTTTCCTTCCAGGCTTGTTTACGATGGTAAAGGCAAAATACTGCGGATGCTGGAACCTGAAACCAAAACGGAAAATGCTGGAAAATCTCAGCGGGTCTGACAGCATCTGTGGGGAGGGAATAGAGCCAACGTTTCGAGTCTGGATGACCCTTCGTCAGAGCCAGACGAAGGGTCATCGGCACAAAATGAAGCTAAACTGAGGTGAGGAGAAATGTCTTCACCCAGAGGGCGGTGAATGTGTGGAATTCACTCCCACAGAAAGTAGCTGAGGACAAAACGTTGTGTGATTTCAAGAAGAAATTAGATATAGCTCTTGGGGCTAAAGGGATCGAGGGATAAGGGGGGGGGGGGGATCAGGATATTGATCATGATCACAATGAATGGCGGAGCAGACTCGATGGGCCGAATGGCCTCCTCCTGCTTCGAGTTTCTGTGAAACCTTGGCTCTATTCTCCCCCCACAGATGCTGCCAGACCTGCTGAGATTTTCCAGCATTTTCTGTTTTTGTTTCCAGTGGGTCTGTCTGTGCCTGCTCCATGCAATTGCTCCGGTTATCATCAACTGCAGTAGAAAAATCCACGGGGATTTTCACTGCTGCTGGCGACAGGCACCTCCCTGTCAGGATTCCGAGCACAGTCTGTGACTCAGGAGATAGCCACTCCCGTGCCAGCCTCTCTCTGCACGTGGGAGTTGCTGGGTTGTATACAACCCGCCAAGTGTTGTAAAATGATGGTTTGAGATATAAGGAGAGGCTGGAAAGACTGGGACTTTTTTCCCCGGAGCGTAGGAGGGTTATCTTATAGAGGTCTATAAAATACAAGTTTATTTATTAGTCACAAGTAAGGCTTACATTAACACTGCAATAAAGTTACTGTGAAATTTCCCTAGTCGCCACAGTCCGGTGCCTGTTCGGGTCAATGAACCCTGACCAGCACGTCTTTCAGAATGTGGGAGGAAACCGGAGCACCCGGAGGAAACCCACCCAGACACGGGGAGAACGTGCAAACTCCGCACAGACAGTGACCCAAGCCGGGAATCGAACCCGGGTCCCTGGCGCTGTGAAGCAACAGTGCTAACCACTGTGCCACCGTGTAATGAGGGGCATGGATAGGGTAGATAGTCAACATCTATTCCCAAAGGTAGGGGAGTCTAAAACTAGAGAGCATAGGCTTAAGTTGAGAGGGGAGAGATACAAAAGGTTCCAGAGGGGCAGTTTTTTCCACACAGAGGGTGGTGAGTGTCTGGAACAAGCTGCCAGAGGCAGTAGTAGAGTCGGGTACAATTTTGTCTTTTAAAAAGCATTCGGACAGTTCCATGGGTACGATGGGTATAGAGGGATATGGGCCAAACAAGGGCAATTGGGACTAGCTTAGTGGTTTAAAAAAAAAGGGCGGCATGGACAAGTTGGGCCGAAGGGCCTGTTTCCATGCTGTAAACCTCTATGACTCTATGCATTTCACTATTGGAGACACCAAACCAGGCTGCTTCCGAACGCAGTGCATCTAAACGAGGCGTTAACTAGTGCCAGATTGCTTGATCGAGTGGTAACTGGGGAGGCAGTAGCGTAGTGGTATTGTCATTGGACTACTAATGCAGAGATCCAGGGCAGTGCTCTGGGGACCTGGGTTCAAATCCTTCCACGGCATTTGGTGAAACTTGAATTCAATAAAAATCTGGAATTGGAAGATGACCATGTCATTAAAAAAGAAATCTGGTTCACTAATGTCCCCTTCAGGGAAGGAAATCTGCCGTCCTTACCCGGTCTGGCCTACATGTGACTCCAGAGTCACAGCCAATGTGGTCGACTCTTAAATACCCTCTGAAATCATAGAATCTCTACGGTGCAGAAGGAGGCCATTCGGCCCATCGTGTCTGCACCGACCAGAATCCCACTCAGGTCCTATCCCCGTAACCCCACATATTTTACCATTTTAATCCCCCTGACACTAAGGGGCAGCTTAGCACGGCCAATCCACCTAACCTGCACATCTTCGGAGTGTGGGAGGAAACCGGAGCACCCGGAGGAAACCCATGCAGACACTGGGAGAACGTGCAGACTCCACACAGACAGTGACCCGAGCTGGGAATCGAACCCGGGTCCCTGGCGCTGTGAGGCAGCAGTGGGCGATTTAGCGATGGTAATGTCATGAGGGGATAGATTCTCTCTTGTTGGACATTGCGTGGCGCACACAGCGCAAATATTATTTGTCACTTTGCAGCCCAGGCCTGAATGTTTGCTGATCAAGGTCTCCTCACTGCTGGCCTGCTAGGTTTAAAGTTTATTTATTAGTGTCACAAGTAGGCTTAAGGCTGCAGTGAAGTTACTGTGAAAATCTCCTCGTTGCCACAGTCGGGCGCCCGTACGGGTAACACTGAGGGAGAATTTAGCCCGGCCAATGCACCCTAACCAGCACGTCTTTCGGACTGTGGGAGGAAACCGGAGCACCCGGAGTTCCACAGACAAATGACCCTCTAGGAGAACTGTCTTGGTGTAACTCCCTTGATTGTCAGAGTGGCTACTGCTCTGCTCTGCCCTGGGTTCCATTTGCCAATCACCCATGACTGCAAATTGCACCTTCGACACTCACCCTGCAAGTTTAACGTATCCCTGCACAAACTGTGAAACATGAAATGATAAACGGGGCGGGATTTCACAGCCTTGCTCATCCCGCAACGATAAAAACCCCCCCCGCCGAGGTCAACGGACCTTTCCGTTTCCACCTTGTACCCAGCGTAAACATTCATTAGTCCCATTCATTCACCTATCACCCACCACACGTGCTTATTTACATTGCCCCCCCCCCCCCCCCCCGCCCCCATTCAGCCCTGCCTCCATTTTAAAATTCTCATCCATGTTTCCATGACTTCACCCTTTCCCTTTCTCTGTGCCCTCCTCCAAGACCTACAACCCTCCGATCTCCGCCCCTCCGGTTCTGGCCCTTTGCACATTCCCGATTTTAATCGCTCCACCATTACCATCACCAGGCCTTCAGCTGTTTGGACGCTAAGCTCTGGAATTCCTCCTTCACCCCCTCCACCTCTCTCTCCTTCATCAAGGTTCTCCTTAAAACCTCTTGGCTTAATGTCCTGATATCTCCTTGTATAGAATCATAGAATCCCCCACAAGTGCAGAAGGAGGCCACTCGGCCTCGTCGAGTCTGCACCGACCACAATCCCACCCGGGCCCTATTCCCGTAACCTGCTAATCCCCCTGACACTAAGGGTCAATTTAGCCAATCAACCTAACCCGCACATCTTTCGGGAGGAAGCCGGAGCACCCGGAGGAAACCCACGCAGACACGAGGGGGAGAACGTGCAGACTCCGCACAGACAGTGACCCGAGGCCGGAATTGAACCCGGATCTCTGGCGCTGTGAGGCAGCAGCGTTAACCCACTGGGCCACCGTGCCGCCCTCATCGTTAGATGTCAAATCCGTTTTGGTAACACGCTTATGAAACACTGACATTTTAGAAGATTTAAAATTGCTATTTAAATGCAAGGATGTCCTCTTCGAGCCTGAGTTGGCTCCAATGAAGAGCCTCCTGATTAGTCCCACTCCCACCCAGATTGTTAGCCCTGCAAATATTTTTCCTTAAAGAACTTATCCAATCCCTTTGTCAAAGTTACTGCGGAATCTGCTTCCACGTCCCTTCAGGCAGCGCCTTCCAGACTATAACAAATTGCCACGTAAAATGAAGAGATAATTCTCCTCATCTCGCCTCCGGTTCTTTTTCTGTTGACCTCACCTCTTGCCTTTGAATTTACAGAGTGCGGTGTTGCGTATGTCCGAGGGAGACACCATATATGATTACTGCTGGTACCCAGCCATGACCTCCATGGCTCCCGAGACCTGTTTGTAAGTGCTGGTTGCTTGTAAGTGCATATTGTATATTCCTGTACGTTCTGCTTGAAGCTGAAAAATGGCAAATGGAGTTTAACCCTGATAAATGTGAGGTGATTCATTTTGGTAGGACTAATTTAAATGTGGATTACAGGGTCAAAGGTAGGGTTCTGAAGACTGTGGAGGAACAGAGAGATCTTGGGGTTCATATCCACAGATCTCTAAAGGTTGCCACTCAAGTGGATAGAGCTGTGAAGAAGGCCTATAGTGTGTTAGCTTTTATTAACAGGGGGTTGGAGTTTAAGAGCCGTGGGGTTATGCTGCAACTGTACAGGACCTTGGTGAGACCACATTTGGAATATTGTGTGCAGTTCTGGTCACCTCACTATAAGAAGGATGTGGAAGCGCTGGAAAGAGTGCAGAGGAGATTTACCAGGATGCTGCCTGGTTTGGAGGGTAGGTCTTATGAGGAAAGGTTGAGGAAGCTAGGGCTGTTCTCTCTGGAGCGGAGGAGGCTGAGGGGAGACTGAATAGAGGTTTATAAAATGATGAAGGGGATAGATAGGGTGAACGTTCAAAGACTATTTCCTCGGGTGGATGGAGCTATTACAAGGGGGCATAACTATAGGGTTCGTGGTGGGAGATACAGGAAGGATATCAGGTAGGTTCTTTACGCAGAGAGTGGTTGGGGTGTGGAATGGACTGCCTGCAGTGATAGTGGAGTCGGACACTTTAGGAGCATTTAAGCGGTTATTGGATAGGCACATGGAGCACACCAGGATGATAGGGAGTGGGATAGCTTGATCTTGGTTTCAGATAAAGCTCGGCACAACATCGTGGGCCGAAGGGCCTGTTCTGTGCTGTACTGTTCTATCTGTGTTCTATGTTTCCCGCCCCCCCTCACCGGCCACGCTTGACCCACAGTCAGGAGCATGCACCCTTGCTGTTACTAATTAGAAAACGTGGGTTCGCTCTGCTCCACTGTGTCAGAATGTCACGCTCTCATAATATCCGTGAGTCATTAGAGCAAGTACCAGGTTTCTCCTGAAATGAGAGAGGTCTTCTGGTCTTTCAAGGGTACAGCACAGGGAGGCCATTCAGCTTTTCACACTAGCGCCTACTCCAATTAACCCCACTCCTCATAACCCTCAAAATCGTCTGTTTCAGGTATTTATCCAATTCCCTTGTGGGCATTACAATTGAATGCCCTTCCACTGCCCTGTTCAGATCAAAACCTCGCTCTGTGAATATTTAAAACGTCACCTTAGAATCACAGAATCCCTACAGTGCAGAAGGAGGCCACTCGGCCCCATCGTGTCTGCACCGACCACAATCCCACCCAGGTCCTATCCCCGTAACCCCATGCATTTACCATAGCTAAACCCCCCCCCCCGACACTAAGGGGCAATTTAGCATGGCCAATCCACTAACCCGCGCGTCTTTGGAGTGTGAGAGCACCTGGAGGAAACCCACGCAGACACGGGGGAGAATGTGCAAACTCCATACAGACAGTGACCCAAGCCGGGAATTGAACCCGGGTCCCTGGAGCTGTGAAGCAGTAGTGCTAACCCACTGTGCCACCGCGCCGCCCGCACTGCCACCTTCTCTCCCCTCTGGCTGTTTTGTCATTTTTTAAACTTGATTTGATTTATTGTTGTCACATGTATTGGGATACAGTGAAAAGTATTGTTTCTTGCGCGCTATACAGACGAAGCATACCGTTCATAGAGAAGGAAAGGAGAGAGTGCAGAATGCAGTGTTACAGTTATAGTTAGGGTGTAGAGAAAGATCAACTCAATGCGAGGTAGGTCCATTCAAAAGTCTGACGGCAGCAGGGAAGAAGCTGTTCTTGAGTCGGTTGGTCCGTGACCCCAGACTTTTGTATCTTTTTCCTGACGGAAGAAGGTGGAAGAGAGAATGTCCGGGGTGCGTGGGGTCCTTGATTATGCATGTGTCATTTATCTACTAACTCTCCTGCCAGTGGAAACAGTTTCTTCCTCTTTACCCGATCGAAACCCCTCGTCGTGTCGATCATCTCGATTAAACCGTGCCAACCTAAGTGCAAAATGCTGGAAATGTTTGTGAGGCGCACATCTGGAACATCACTAACCCATCGTCTCACTTTGCTGATGTCGACATGGAGAAGTTGTTTCCACTTGCGTGTGTGTACGTGTGTTTGTGCGTGTGTGTGTGTGAGCGTGCATGTGTGTGTGCGCGCGTGTGTGTGCGCGCGTGTGTGAGTGCGTGTTTGCGTGCATGCATGCGTGTGTGCGAGAGCATGTGCATGGGACTGGGTTCGATTCCCAGCTCAGGTCACTGTCTGTGCGGAGTCTGCTGTTCTCCCCGTGTCTGCGTGGGTTTCCTCCGGGTGCTCCGGTTTCCTCCCACAGTCTGAAAGACGTGCTGGTTGGGTGCTAAATTCTCCCTCAGTGTTACCCCAAACGGGCGCCGGAGTGTGGCAACTAGGGGATTTACACAGTAACTTCATTGCAGTGTTAATACTTGTGACTAATAAATAAAATTAAAAAAAATAAAGTTAGAAAGAAAGAGAAATGGTTCCCAGTGGCTGAAGGGTGGACACCCAGGGGGCACAGATTTCAGGAACTTGGCAAAAGTGGTGACATGAGGAATAACATTTCTACGCCACCTGTTTGGATTTGCAATGCACCATACAACAGCCACTTTCAAAAGGGAGTTGGACAAGTAGTTGCGGGTTTAATTACAAGTTACAGGGTGATGGAGCAAGAGTGGGGGGCTAACTAGGTTGCTTTTGAATAGATGGGCTGAATGGCCTCTTTCTGTGCTGTATATATGTTGTGTGATATTGCTCAAGTTCCAGATGTTTTGAAAGTATTGGTACAGCAGAGTAAACCCTGCTTTGCACAGTCTCACACTTCACTTGCGGGTTCTTTAGTTTTCTGGTCAGTGTGTCTGAGTGAGTGAATCCGTGCAGCCGCTGAAACCTGAGACACACAGAGGGCGCCCAGAACCAGGCTTCTAAACTCCACCGTGTTGCCCTTCCTTTCACAGCCTGGCCAGCAGCAGCCGCGACAACCCCATTCACATCTGGGACGCCTTCTACGGGGACCTGCGGGCAACCTTCAGGCCGTACAATCACCTGGTGAGTCCAAGCGCAGGACTGGCGTAACCTGCTGCTGTGTTTATCCCCCCAGCGCACATCCAGACACATTTATCCAGCCGATTTACCAGGCTGGATCCGAGGGCATGGGGGTGATGCCAGCTTGGGGAGGGGGCGAGAGGGTCTGCGATCCTGGGCAAGGGTTTGGAGGGGGGAATTCAGCCTGGTCACATGCTTAGCTAGTGTGGTATCAGGTTCCTCTGTGATTCCTCTTGCAGTCGGATATCTGGCATGGGGGCAGTCGGGAGAAGGGGTGGGGGCAGTCGGGAGAGGGGGTAAAGGGGGCAGTCAGGAGAGGGGGTAAAGGGGGCAGTTGGGAGAGGGGGTAAGGGGGGGCAGTCGAGAGAGGGGGTAAGGGGGGTCAGTCGGGAGGGGGGTAAGGGGTCAGTCGGGACAGGGGTTAAGGAGGGGCAGTCGGGAGAGGGGGTAAGGGGGGGCAGTCGGGAGAGGGGGTAAGGGAGCAGTCGGGAGAGGGGGTAAGGGGGCAGTCGGGAGAGGGGGTAAGGGGGGGCAGTCGGGAGAGGGGGTAAGGGGGCAGTCGGGAGAGGGGGTAAGGGGGGCAGTCGGGAGAGGGGGTAAGGGGGGCAGTTTGGAGAGGGGGTAAGGGGGGGCAGTCGGGAGGGGAGGTTAAGGGGGGTCAGTCGGGAGAGGGGGTAAGGGGGGGCAGTTGGGAGATGGGGTATGGGGGGGCAGTCGGGAGAGGGGGTAAGGGGGGGCAGTTTGGAGAGGGGGTAAGGGGGTTAGTTTGGAGAGGGGGTAAGGGGGGGCAGTCGGGAGGGGAGGTTAAGGGGGGTCAGTCGGGAGAGGGGGTAAGGGGGGGCAGTTGGGAGATGGGGTATGGGGGGGCAGTCGGGAGAGGGGGTAAGGGGGGGCAGTTTGGAGAGGGGGTAAGGGGGGCAGTCAGGAGAGGGGGTAAGGGGGGGCAGTTTGGAGAGGGAGTAAGGGGGGGCAGTTTGGAGAGGGGGTAAGAGGGCGCAGTTTGGAGAGGGGGGTAAGGGAGGGGCAGTTTGGAGAGGGGGTAAGGGGGGGCCGTAGGGAGGGGGACAGTCGGATGAAGGGGGGGGGGGCAGTTGGTTACAGCCACAGATGATGCGCTCCAGCGAGCGACTGAAGGAGAATTCAGGCAAGTGACAAGATGTCTGGGGGAAGACATAGGTCGTAAGGAGGGGTCTCGGTGGACGGGGGGAGGCTGAGAGGTTTAGGGAGTGAATTCCAGAACTTGGGGTCTCAGTAGTGGAAGACACGGGGGAGCCAATGGAGCGATTTATAATCCGGGGTGTCAAGAGGCCGGAATTGGAGGTGCACAGAGATCTCGGAGCGTTCCAGGACTGGAGGAGGAGGTTACAGAGATAGGGGTAGTGTGAAAACAGAGGGTGAGGAGTTTAATGTCGAGGTATTTTTGGAGCAGGAGCCAGCGTGAGCTTGCGTGAGCACCAGGCGCTGAGGGGTGAACGGGGTGGATGCTCGGGTGCCGGCAGCAGAGGTTTGGATGAGTTTTAGGGCTTGTGGAAGGCGGGTCTGGAGCTGAAGAAGGCACGGAGGGGGGGTAGATGCGGGCATCCTCGGGCAGTGTAGGGCATCGACCCCCCCCCCCGGAGATAACCTCCGTCGCTAAGTGGGGCGTGTCTTTATTCACAGGATGAGCTGACGTCTGCGCACTCTCTCTGCTTCACACCCGACGGCTCTCAGCTCTTCTGCGGTTTTGACAAGATGTTGAGGGTGTTCGAGACGTCTCGCCCGGGCCGGGAGTGTGAGAAGAGACCGATGTTGGGTACGTCCTCCTCAATATCCGCGGGCGGGCTTTGGGGATATATTTATTGTCATGTGGGACCGTGCCACGTCGCTCTTGCCTTGCTTTGAAATGATTTTAAACCACCGTACATTCCCTCGAAACACGCCGGGTTTGGAGATTATTACCCTGCCCACCCACCCCCCCCTGTAAGTGGCACCTTTCGGATGAGATATTAAATGGAAGGCTCCATCTGCACGCCCCCCCCCAACTCCCTCAGGTGAATGCGAAAGACCCGGCAGAGAGCAGGGAAGGAGTCCATCCAGTTGTCTTGCACCAACCAGCACCAAAAAAATCCTCTCAGCACCGGTCAGTGAGTCAGGAAATAGTAAGATCAGTACTGAATAAACAAAAGGAGCGGTCAGCAACTTTCTTTTTATTGTGCAGAGAGGTTAGGGGGGGAATAGTGGGTGGCACAGTGGGTTAGCACTGCTGCCTCACAGCGCCAGGGACCTGCGTTCAATTCCCGGCTTCGGGTCACTGTCTGTGCGGAGTCCGCACGTTCTCCCCCCCGTGTCTGCGTGGGTTTCCTCCGGGTGCTCCGGCTTCCTCCCACAGTCCGAAAGATCTGCGGGTTAGGTGTGTTGGCCGTGCTAAATTGACCCTTAGTGTCCAAAGATCTGTGGGTTAGGTGCATTGGCCACGTTAAATTGTCCCTTAATGTCCCAGGATGCATAGGTTAGAGGGATTTGCGGGGTAAATATGTGGGGTTATGGGGATAGGACTTGGGTGGGATTGTGGTCGGTGCAGACTCGATGGGCCGAATGGCCTCCTCCTGCACGATAGAGTTTTGATGATACATGGGGTGGTGGGATTCTCTTTCGGAGAGTGGGTGCAGACTGAATGGGCTGAATGGCCTTCTGCACTGTAGGGTTTCTATGATTGATACGTGATAATGCCCGTCCAGGAATGATAGTGGGATCAGAAATCTTCAGCCTTTAACAGGGGTACACGTAAATGTTTGAAGGGAAGGGGGACCGAGCTATGTGGAGAGCTCTTTCAAATGGCTGGCACAGGGCCGATGGGCCGAACGGCTGCGTCCTGCTCCACGCGGTCCTCTCCTTCGTAGTCCACAGCTTCTTTTAAACAGTTTGCCCGCAAGAGGATTGCTGCACTCCTGCACCTTGATGTGGGGAAGAGGCTAGTTCAGCAGCGCCCAAGGGAACAGTGAGCTGGGGTAAGTTCAGAAGATACAGGAGCAGAATGAGGCCATTCGGCCCATTGAGTCCGCTCCGCCATTCGATCATGGCTGATACGCTCCTCATCCCCATTTTCCTGCCTTCTCCCCATAACCCTTCAACCCCCATTCCCAATTAAAAATCTGTCCAACTCCTCCTTAAATTTACTCACTGTCCCAGCATCCACCGCACTTTGGGGGGCAGCGAATCCCACAGATTCACAACCCTTTGGGAGAAGTAGTTTCTCCTCAACTCTGTTTTAAATTTGCTGCCCCTTATCCTAAGACTATGACCTCTCGTCCTAGAATGTCCCACAAGAGGAAGCATCCGCTCCATGTCTACTTTATCCAGACCTTTCATCATCTTGTAAACCTCAATTTGATCTCCCCTCATTCTTCTCAATTCCAGAGAGTATCGGCCTAAACTGTTCAATCTCTCTTCATACGACAAACCCCTCATCTCTGGAATCAATCTAGTGAACCTCCTCTGAACTGCCTCTATCTCTTTCCTCAAATAAGGGGACCAAAACTGTGCACAATACTCCAGGTGTGACCTCACCAATACCTGGTATAGTTGCAACAATACTTCCTTACCTTTATATTCTATTCCTTCAGCTATAAAGGGCAACATCCCATTCACTTTCTTTATTATCTGCTGTACCTGCCTGCTAGTTTTCTGTGATTCATGAACGAGGACACCCAGATCCCTCTGCACTGGGACATCCCGAAGTCTTTCCCCATTTAGGTAACATGATGTGGGGATGCCGGTGTTTGGACTGGGGTGGGCACAGTAAGAAGTCTCACAACACCAGGTTAAAGTCCAACAGGTTTATTTGGAATCACGAGCTGCTCCTTCATCAGGTGAGTGGAGGGTTGGGTTCACAAACAGGACATATATATATATATATATATATATATATAGACAGAGACACAATTGCAAGATAATGGTTGGAATGCGAGTCTTTACAGGTACGGACAATGCAAGTGGAGTTTCAGTTTCGCTGAGCAGAGACTGATAGCCAAGTTCCACACACATGAGGACGGCCTCAACCGGGATCCTGGGTTCATGTCACACTATGTGTAACCCCCCCCCACCATTTGGCCTGGGCTTGCAAAATCCTACTAACTGTCCGGGCTTGAGAGAATTCACACCTCTTTAACCTGTGATTGAACCCCTTTCCACTCGCGTTGTCTGTACCTGTAAAGACTCAATTACCTGTAAAGACTCGCATTCCAACCATTATCTTGCGGTTGAGTCTTTGTTTGCATATGCACTGTTTGTGAACCCAACTCTTCACTCACATAAGAAATAGGAGCAGGAGTAGGCCATCTGGCCCCTCAAGCCTGCTCCGCCATTCAGTAAAATCATGGCTGATCTGATAGTGGGTTCAGTTCCACTTACCCGCCCGCTCCCCATAACCCTTAATTCCCTTATTGGCTAAAAACCTATCTATCTGTGACTTAACCACATTTAACGAGGTAGCCTCTACTGCTTCATTGGGCAGAGAATTCCAAAGATTTACTACCCTCCGGGAGAAGAAGTTCCTCCTCAACTCTGTTCTAAATTGACTCCCCCATATTTTGAGGCTATGCCCCCTCGTTCTTGTTTCCTTTGTAAGTGGAAATAACCTCGCTGCTTCTACCCTGTCTAGCCCCTTCATTATCTTATACGTCTCTATAAGATCTCCCCTCAACCTTCTAAACTCCAAAGAGTACACCTCTAGATAATAAGACGCCTTCCCATTTTTCCCGACCAAAATGCATGACCTCAAACTTACCCACATTAAACTCCATCTGCCACATTCTCCTAACCTATCGATTGCAGGCATTGTGTGTCCGGTTTAACCGAAACACCAGGGATTTGAGCTGCCTGATTGCGTCCAAATCTGCGTCCTCCCACCCACTGACCGACTCCTCGTTGCGTTTCCAGCAAAGAAACAGGGCCAGACGGGGATCATCTCGTGCATCGCCTTCAGCCCCGAGCATGATCTGTACGCCTGCGCCTCCTACTCGAAGACGGTGGGGCTGTACTCCCGGGACAAGGGGACCGTGCTCACCATTCTGCAGGGCCACCAGGGAGGGGTGACGCACGTGCTGTTCTCACCGGACGGAAACCTGCTTTACACCGGGGCCAGGAAGGTGAGCGGGGATTCTCTGAGACGTGCCCGATGTTCCAAAGCAAGGGAGTTATCGCTGATCCTTCATCCGTCACTGGTTATCCCCAGCTAGAGTAACGTGTCTGATTCTGGGCACCGTGTTTTAGGAAAGATCCCAGAACCACTGGAGCGGAAACGGAAGAGCTTTCCTCAGATGGGACCAGGGATGAGGGCAGCATGAAAGTTAGCACTGCTGCCTCACAGCGCCGGGGACCCGGGTTCGATTCTGGCCTCGGGTCACTGTTTGCACGTTCTCCCCCCGTGTCTGCGTGTTTTTCCTCCGGGTGCTCCGGTTTCCTCCCACAGTCCAAAAGATGTGCAGATTAGGTGGATTGGCCGTGCTAAATTGCTCCTAGTGTCGGGGGGGATTAGCAGGGTAAATAAATGGGGTTACGGGGATAGGGCCTGGGTGGGATTGTGGTCGGTGCAGACTCGATGGGCCGAATGGCCTCCTTCTGCACGTAGGGATTTTGTGAGTTATGTGAAGAGACTGGGAGAAGCTGGGAGTGTTGTCCTTCGAGCAGAGAGGGTTCAGGGGCAGATTTAATCGAGGAGTCCAAAATCACGAGGGGTTTGGATAGAGGAAGGAGAAGCAGCTTCCAGCGACCTGGGGGAGAGCGGTGAGGCCGTTAACCAGAGGGACACGGGGGTTGATGAACGTAGCAAAGGAACCAGAAGGGGGGGAGGTGAAGAAAGGTTTTGTTGTTGATCTGGAAGGCGCTGCCCAGATTCACTGGGAACTTTCAATGGGGGGGGTTTGGATTAATACTTCAAACAGAGGATTTTGCAAGCCTATGAGGGAGGTGGGGGGGTGGGGTGGGGGGAGAAAGCAAGGTGGAGTGGGGTCAATTGGATCGCTCCGGCACAGAGCCAGCACAGGCAGAATGGGCCAAATGGCCTATATCCGTCAGGTGGGGAGGTATGATTGGGGGGGGGGGGCAATCTCAAGACTTAATTACTACCCCTTGAGTCAGCTCTGCAAGACCCCCCCCCCCCCCCCCCCCCCTGGGATCTGTCCAGCTGAACACAGGGTCCACTTCTCCGGAGTTTCGTGTACAATATTATTTCCTACCGCCCCTTTTCCAAGTATTCCAAGTTCTTTCATCTTTCCCGTAGGATCCTGAAATCCTGTGCTGGGACCTACGGGAGCCGGGAAGAGTGTTGTTCTCCATGCTGCGGTCAGCAACCACCAATCAGAGGATGTATTTCGATCTGGACATGTGAGTAATTCTTTGACCCCCCACTCCCATTGAGTTGCTAGTGATTGGTTGATGATTGTGAGGGTTTTGTCTTCCCCACTGTGTCGAATGACAGGACTGCAGCCAGGCAGTGAGTCTCCTCCCCCCCCCCCCCCCCCCCGTCCCCGTCCCCGTCACCCCCCATCCCCGTGTCCAGTCTGCTGCAACGCCAGTAAAATCGAATGTTGACGGAGCAATTTGCAATGTTGACGGAAGAAAATAATTGGGTTCAGGTTGCCGGGCGCACAAACTGGGCTGGCACTTCCAGTGCCAGTGCGGTGGGAGCACTGCCAGGTCGGGAAACACCGTCTTTCGGATGAGATGTTAACAAAAAGGTTTATTTATTAGTCACAAGTAAGGCTGACATTCACACCGCAATGAAGTTACTGTGAAAATCCCCCAGTCGCCACACTCCGGCGCCTGTTCGGGTAACACTGAGGGAGAATTAGCACGGCCAATGCACCCTAACCAGCACGTCTTTCAGACTGCGGGAGGGAACCGGAGCACCCGGAGGAAACCCACGCAGACATGAGGAGAATGTGCAGGACTCCGCACAGACCGTGACCCAAGCCGGG
>NC_135831.1:5076705-5099205 GCF_964213995.1 Mustelus asterias
TTTCACCCTCCCTCCCTCCTTTTTCCACTCCTCCCTCTTTTTCACCCTCCCTCCCTTTTCACCCTCCCTCTTTTTCACCCTCCCTCTTCCCCCTCCCCTCTTCCCCCTCCCTCTCTTCTCCCCTTCCCTCTCTCCCCCCTCCCTCTCTCCCCCCTCCCTCCCTCTCTTCCCCCTCCCTCCCTCTCTCCCCCCTCCCTCCCTCTCTCCCCCTCCCTCTCTCTCTCCCCCCTCCCTCCCCTCTCTCCCCCCTCCCTCCCTCTCTCCCCCCTCCCTCCCTCTCTCCCCCCTCCCCTCCCTCTCTCCCCCCTCCCTCCTTCTCTCCCCCTCCCTCCTTCTCTCCCCCCTCTCCTTCTCTCCCCCCTCCCTCCCCTCTCCCCCCTCCCTCCCTCTCTCCCCCCTCCCTCCCCTCTCTTCCCCCCTCCCTCCCTCTCTCCCCCCACCCACCCTCTCTTGCCCCCATTTTCTGTGGGGCCATCCTTCAGTCTCTCTGACTTGCTTATTGAAAGCTTTCAGTCCTCCATCCTCCCCTCTCTTGCCCTGCGCTCCAAAATGGATCATTATGGGTGGATGTGATATGATATGACCCTCTCAGAGGGTTGGGGTTAGACCCTCTCAGAGGGTTGGGGGTTAGACCCTCTCAGAGGGTTGGGGTTAGACCCTCTCAGAGAGTTGGGGTTAGACCCTCTCAGAGAGTTGGGGTTAGACCCTCTCAGAGGGTTGGGGTTAGACCCTCTCAGAGGGTTGGGGTTAGGCCCTCTCAGAGGGTTGGGGTTGGATCCTCTCAGAGGGTTGGGGTTGGACCCTCTCAGAGGGTTGGGGTTAGACCCTCTCAGAGGGTTGGGGTTAGACCCTCTCAGAGAGTTGGGGTTAGACCCTCTCAGAGGGTTGGGGTTAGACCCTCTCAGAGGGTTGGGGTTAGACCCTCTCAGAGGGTTGGGGTTAGACCCTCTCAGAGGGTTGGGGTTAGACCCTCTCAGAGGGTTGGGGTTAGACCCTCTCAGAGAGTTGGGGTTAGACCCTCTCAGAGGGTTGGGGTTGGACCCTCTCAGAGGGTTGGGGTTAGACCCTCTCAGAGAGTTGGGGTTAGACCCTCTCAGAGAGTTGGGGTTGGACCCTCTCAGAGGGTTGGGGTTAGACCCCCTCAGAGGGTTGGGGTTAGACCCTCTCAGAGGGTTGGGGTTAGACCCTCTCAGAGGGTTGGGGTTAGACCCCCTCAGAGGGTTGGGGTTAGACCCTCTCAGAGGGTTGGGGTTAGACCCTCTCAGAGAGTTGGGGTTAGACCCTCTCAGAGGGTTGGGGTTAGACCCTCTCAGAGAGTTGGGGTTAGACCCTCTCAGAGGGTTGGGGTTAGACCCTCTCAGAGGGTTGGGGTTAGGCCCTCTCAGAGGGTTGGGGTTGGACCCTCTCAGAGGGTTGGGGTTGGACCCTCTCAGAGGGTTGGGGTTAGACCCTCTCAGAGGGTTGGGGTTGGACCCTCTCAGAGAGTTGGGGTTAGACCCTCTCAGAGGGTTGGGGTTAGACCCTCTCAGAGGGTTGGGGTTGGACCCTCTCAGAGAGTTGGGGTTAGACCCTCTCAGAGGGTTGGGGTTGGACCCTCTCAGAGGGTTGGGGTTGGACCCTCTCAGAGAGTTGGGGTTAGACCCTCTCAGAGGGTTGGGGTTGGACCCTCTCAGAGGGTTGGGGTTAGACCCTCTCAGAGGGTTGGGGTTGGACCCTCTCAGAGGGTTGGGGTTGGACCCTCTCAGAGGGTTGGGGTTGGACCCTCTCAGAGGGTTGGGGTTGGACCCTCTCAGAGGGTTGGGGTTGGACCCTCTCAGAGGGTTGGGGTTAGACCCTCTCAGAGGGTTGGGGTTAGACCCTCTCAGAGGGTTGGGGTTAGACCCTCTCAGAGGGTTGGGGTTAGACCCTCTCAGAGGGTTGGGGTTAGACCCTCTCAGAGGGTTGGGGTTAGACCCTCTCAGAGGGTTGGGGTTGGACCCTCTCAGAGGGTTGGGGTTGGACCCTCTCAGAGAGTCATATCATTTTTATCATATCATAGAACTCCTACAGTGCAGAAGGAGGCCATTCAGCCCATTGGGTGTTTGCACTTTCTCCCCGTGCCTGAGTGGGTTTCCTCCGGGTGCTCCGGTTTCCTCCCACAGTCCAAAGATGTGTGGGTTTGGTGGATTGACCATGCTAAATTGCCCCTTAGTGTCAGGGGGACTAGCTAGGGTAAATGCATGGGGTTATGGGGATAGGGCCTGGGTGGAATTGTGATTGGTGCAGATTTGATGGGCTGAATGGCCTCCTTCTGCACTGTAGGGATTCTATGAACAGATGATTGTGAAGCCATTGCCAATTGTGAAAACCTATCCGGGTTCATGAATGTCCTTCAGGGAAAGAATCATAAGAACTCGCAACAGCAGTTGGCCATTCAGCCCCTCGAGCCTACCCCGCTATTCCATATGAATCATAGAAACTACAGCACAGAAAGAGGCCATTCGGCCCATCGAGTCTGCACCGGCCACAATCCCACCCAGGCCCTACCCCCATACCCCTACATATTTTACCCACTAATCCCTCTAACCTACACAACTCAGGACACTAAGGGGCAATTTTTAGCATGGCCAATCAACCTAACCCGCACATCTTTGGACTGTGGGAGGAAACCGGAGCACCCGGAGGAAACCCACGCAGACACGAGGGAGAATGTGCAAACTCCACACAGACAGCGACCCGAGCCGGGAATCGAACCCGGGACCCTGGAGCTGTGAAGCAGCAGTGCTAACCCACTGTGCTACCGTGCCGCCCCTATGATCATGGTTGACCTCATCTCGGCCTCATCTCCACCTTTGCCCTGCAGTTCACCATATCTCCTCAAACCCTTACTAATTAAAAACCTGTCCACCCCTTCCTTAAACTTACTCAAAGTCCCGGCATCCACCGCCCTCTGGATGGTGAATTCCATCGAGTCACTCCCCTTTGAGAGAAGTAACTCCTCCTCATTACACGACAGAAAATGCTGGAAAATCTCAGCCGGCCTGACAGCGCGTGTGGAGAGAGAATGGAGCTCTGACCTTTCAACTCTGAGGAAGGGTCATCCAGGCTCTCTTTCTCCACTGATGCTGTCAGACTCATTGAGATTTTCCAGCATTTTCTGTTTTTTGTTTCAGATTCCAGCATCCGCGGTATTTCGCTTTTATTTCACTTCTCCCCATGTCTGTTTTAAACCTGCCACGCCTTCGGCTAAGACTGTAACCTCTTGTTACCGATTGCTGTGTATCTGCCACCCTGACCCGGTCTGGCCTCCATGTGACTCCAGAACCCCACGGCCAATGTGGTCGACTCCTAACTGCCCCTCTGAAATGGCCGAGCGGGACACTCAGCCCAAGGGGCAACTAGGCATGGACAATAAACGCTGGCCCAGCCCAGTGACGCCCACATCCTATCAGTGAAAAAAAAGGGCTAAGGGTCAGATTATCTAATCATCTTCACCTTACTGTTTGTGGGAGCTTGCTTTGTGCAAATTGGCTGCCAAATGTTCTAAGTTGCAACAATGACTGCACCTTATTGAGGCACTCTGGCAGACTGAGGTTGCGAAAGGTGCTATCTAAATGCAATTTTCTTTCAACATGTCATTTGTAAAGGGTTTGAAAGTTTGAGTTATGCCCCGATTCGTAAACGGCCACATTCTAGCTTTAAGCTTATGCTCCTCTGTCCCACTTTCTGCTGTGGGAGGCAATATTTTCTCTGTACCCACCTGATCAAGGCTAATTCCTTACCCCAAGAAAGGATATACTTGCCATGGGAAGGAGTTCATAAGATATAGGAGCAGAATTAGGCCATTCGGCCCATCGAGTCCGCTCCGCCATTCGATCATGGCTGATACGCCCCTCATCCCCATTTTCCTGCCTTCTCCCCCATAACCCTTCAACCCCCATTCCCAATTAAACATCTGTCCAACTCCTCCTTAAATTCACTCACTGTCCCAGCATCCAACGCACTTTGGGGCAGCGAATTCCACAGATTCACAACCGTTTGGGAGAAGTAGTTTCTCCTCCACTCTGTTTTAAGTTTGCCACCCCTTATCCTAAGGGGTAGCACAGTGGTTAGCACTGCTGCTTCACAGCGCCAGGGATCCGGGTTCGATTCCCGGCTCGGGTCACTGTCCGTGCGGAGTCTGTACATTCTCCCCGTGTCTGCGTGGGTTTCCTCCGGGTGCTCCGGTTTCCTCCCACAAGCCAAAGATGTGCAGGTTAGGTGGATTGGCCAGGCTAAATTGCCCCTCAGTGCCCAAAGATGTGCGGGTTAGGTGGATTGGCCATACTAAATTGCCCCTTAGTGTCCAAAGATGTGTGGGTTAGGTGGATTGGCCATGCTAAATTGCCCCTTAGTGTCCAAAGATGTGCGGGTTAGGTGGATTGGCCATGCTAAATTGCCCTTTAGTGTCCAAAGATGTGCGGGTTAGAGGGATTGGCCATGCTAAATTGCCCCTCAGTGCCCAAAGATGTGCGGGTTAGGTGGATTGGCCATGCTAAATTGCCCCTCAGTGCCCAAAGATGTGCGGGTTAGGTGGATTGGCCATTCTAAATTGTCCTTTAGTGTCAGGGGGATTAGCTAGGGTAAATGTGTGGGATTACGGGAATAAGGCCTGGGTGAGATTGTGGCAGACGCAATGGGCCGAATGGCCTCCTTCTGTACTGTAGGGATTCTATGATTCTAAGGGCTGAAAGTCCTACTCCCGCTCCTACTTTCTACGTTTCTCTGAGTCCTTTCAAAGACCTTAATCTCTACTCAATCTCCTGTAAACAAGGCAAAACGAACCAAGTTTATCCAATCTTCAATCTTGTAAGTTATTCCCCTGAACCCTGGTATCGTGGTCCATCTCACTTGTAATGTTTCTCTGAAAGAGCCATCTCTTTCCTTTCCAAGTATTTCTTCCCTTAGCACAACCGGCTCCGGATTCTGCGCCTGCCTTTTATTTCTGGGCGAAGCTCATGATTTAAGATCCTTCATAGCCACGATGCACTGACATTTTTATTCATTCGTGGGACATGGGTGTCACTGGCTGGGCCAGCATTTATTGCCCATCCCTAGTTGCCCCTTGAGAAGGTGGTGGTGAGCCGCCATCTTGAATCGCTGCAGTCCGCGCGCTGTGGGTTGACCCACAATGCCGTTAGAGAGGGAGTTCCAGGATTTTGACCCAGCGACTGCGAAGGAACGGCGATATATTCCCAAGTCAGGATAATGAGTGGCTTGGAGGGGAACTTGCAGGGGGGTTGGTGTTCCCATGTATCTGCTTAATGATCTATTTAACCTCCTCCAGCCCTGCAATGCTCCAATATATCTGAGCTCCAAATTCACACCTCCTGTTTTAAACGCTACGCCGCTGATGGCTGTGCTTTCAACTCCCTGGATCCTAAGCTTCGGAATTTCTTCCTTAAGTTTCCCCGTTTCTCTTTTTCCCCCTCCTTTGACCTGTCTTAATGTGGCTCAGAGTCAGAAATGTTTTCATTGATAAACTCTCTTGTTAAGCGCCTTGGGAAGTTACAGTCGCTTGGTAGAACTGAACAAGAACGTTGCTGAAAAGAGACATGCTGCTGAAGTTTTTCCTCTCGCACTCATCAGGACAAACGCAAGAATGTCAAATTTTCAAACAATCACGACAGTTTATGCTGCAGGAGGATAGAGTGCTGATTGGTTGGCGAGTCGACTCTGATTGGCCGAGGCGTTGCCATGGAGCAAGCGATGGGCAACTATAAATACCCCAAGCCCCTGGGTAATCCATATCAAAAAGGTTTATTCCTTTTGTTTGCAGTAAGAAGTCTCTCAAAACTGGGTTAAAGTCCAACAAGTTTATTTGGAATCACGAGCTTTCGGAGCGCTGCTCTTTCATCAGGTGAGTGGAGAGGTAGCTTTCACAAACATGGCATATATAGACAGAGACACAACTGCAAGATAATGGTTGGAATGCGAGTCTTTATTGATGATCAAGTCTTTACAGGTACAGACAGTGTGAATGGATATAGGGATAATCACAGGTTAAAGAGGTGTGAATTGTCTCCAGACAGGACAGTTAGTAGGACTTTGCAAGCATTCCAACCATTATCTTGCAATTGTGTCTTTGTCTATATATACCATGCTTGTGAACCCACTTCTCCACTCACCTGATGAAGGAGCAGCGCTCCGAAAGCTCGTGATTCCAAATAAACCTGTTGGACTTTAACCTGGTGTTGTGAGACTTCTTACTGTGCCCACCCTAGCCCAACTCTGGCATTTTCCACACTATTCCTTTTGTTTGCAGAGAAGGAGTTCCTACAGTTCCCTAGGTGAATACTTGCCGCTTCTAACAAATGAAATGAGTCACATTGCGAGTTCGATTGAAGATCTCAAATTGGTTGTTAGTGCAACTATTGGCGCACTCATGGTTGCTCAGCCAGTGCTGCCCAATCGCGGAACCACATCGGACAGTGGAGAGGATAATCGGCCGAGCTTGTAACGTGGCTCATTTATGCATGCTCAAAGCACCATATGTTCATACGCAGGGGCCTGTTATCTGTAAACAAAATGTACAAGCCCTGCTTCTATTCTGAATGATCTAGGAGCTTGGGGGAACCTATAGTTCCTCACTGCTTTCCCCATGGTAACGCCTCAGCCAATCAGAGTTGATTTGCCAACCAATCCGCGACCTATTCTTCTGTAGTATAGTTTGTTGTGTTACGAAGGGACAGGTTGATCCCCTCTCCGAGAACTAACACTCAAAGAGGAGTACCTCACTTTATAATCTGCTAAAGTGCGTGTGAGAAAGGGATTATCTGCACTTCAGCAATTTTTAGTGCTTCAATCAAAATAACTACCTGAGTCTCTCTCTCTCTCTCTCTGTCATGAGTCCCTCATGGCAGGTTGGTTAAGAAGTTTAAGGCTTATGGGATACAAGGAGAGGTGGCTAGATGGGTAGAAAACTGGCTTGGCCACAGGAGACAGAGGGTAACATTCGAAGGGTCTTTTTCCGGCTGGAGGTCTGTGACCAGTGGTGTTCCGCAGGGCTCTGTACTGGGACCTCTGCTATTTGTGATATATATAAATGATTTGGAAGAAGGTGTAACTGGTGTAATCAGCAAGTTTGCGGATGACACGAAGATGGCTGGACTTGCAGATAGCGATGAACATTATCGGACAATACAGCAGGATACAGATAGGCTGGAAAAATGGGTGAAGAGGTGGCAGATGGAATTTAATCCAGATAAATGCGAAGTGATGCATTTTGGAAGAACTAATGTAGGGGGGAGTTATACAATAAATGGCAGAGCCATCAAGAGTATAGAAACACAGAGGGACCTAGGTGTGCAAGTCCACAAATCCTTGAAGGTGGCAGCACAGGTGGAGAAGGTGGTGAAGAAGGCATATGGTATGCTTGCCTTTATAGGACGGGGTATAGAGTATAAAAGCTGGAGTCTGATGTTGCAGCTGTATAGAACGCTGGTTAGGCCACATTTGGAGTACTGTGTCCAGTTCTGGTCGCCGCACTACCAGAAGGATGTGGAGGCTTTAGAGAGAGTGCAGAGAAGGTTTACCAGGATGTTGCCTGGTATGGAGGGTCTTAGCTATGAGGAGAGATTGGGTAAACTGGGCTTGTTCTCCCTGGAAAGACGGCGAATGAGGGGAGACCTAATAGAGGTGTACAAAATTATGAAGGGTATCAATAGGGTGAACAGTGGGAAGCTTTTTCCCAGGTCGGAGGTGACGATCACGAGGGGTCACGGGCTCAAGGTGAGAGGGGCGAGGTATAACTCAGATATCAGAGGGACGTTTTTTACACAGCAAGTGGTGGGGGCCTGGAATGCGCTGCCAAGTAGGGTGGTGGAGGCAGACACGCTGACATCGTTTAAGACTTACCTGGATAGTCACATGAGCAGCCTGGGAATGGAGGGATACAAACGAATGGTCTAGTTGGACCAATGAGCAGCACAGGCTTGGAGGGCCGAAGGGCCTGTTCCTGTGCTGTACTGTTCTTTGTTCTGCAAGTAACAATTTATTTATCTAACTAACAGTGAGCAGGTTAACTAAACTATTAATAAACCAAATAAAACACTATTCTAATGGAATGCTGTTTAGATAAATCCAATTCACATTTATTAACAAAAGAAAATTTCTAGTCACACTCAATATATAATCAGGTTTTATCATCCGGAATCTTCTGTCTTCTTTGCTGACTTCTTCTGTCTTCACTATCTTCTGTTGGTACCTTTGCGATTGAGACAAGGCTTTCTTTTAAGACATAAACATGGCCGTTACACTGGTAGAGACAGTTGCTTGCTGTCTCACTCTCTCTCAAGCTGTGAGCTGTGGCAGAGGTTGGCTGCCAGAGGCAGTTGCTGTCTGGCTCTCTGGAGCTGGGAGCTGTGGCTCTTAAATCCCTGATGACATACCAAAAATCCCCACAATAGGATTGGTTTACGGGTTATCAAAACATCAAATTCAAATCTGATAGGCTGCTGCTATTCAAATGCCTAATTGAAATTGATTGGTTAAAATTCAAAAACAACCTGCCTAGCCTCGCGAGACAATGTTTCACTCTATGCTCTCTGTGTACTGCAGTTGCATCTCTTTTAACTCTCTAAACATAGCAACAAAACCACCTTTTTTAACAGACCACGCAATTTTACAACTCTTAGCAAATTTTACAAACACTAACTTCACAACAGTTGTGATCGTCTGAAATTTGGCATTCTTGTGTGTGTCCTGATGAGTGCAAGGTGAAAAACTTCGACAATCTGTTTCTCTTTTCGGCAATGTTCAATTTTTACGATATTGTGGGCGCCATATAAGTGCAAGTTATTAAGGAGAGAGTGCTACCCATTGAGGCTTCTCTAACCTGATGTCCTCTCTCCCCCACCCACGACCTGACCCAAGTTCTAGAAGAATGGTATGGATTCGAGTGGAGAATTGTTCCGTTCCCCGATATCTCGCTCAGACTCTGACCAATCGCAGCTTGTCGAGCAGAAGCCGCCGCCAGGACTGGGCACCACTTCCTCCGACGATGACGAGGGTTTTCAGGACTGTGAGCTGAAGACCCCCGAGGCTCCGGGGGACGCGGGCCGGGGGGGCCCAGAGACCCCGAATGGCCTCCCGGTTGGAGGGAGCAGCGGCGCCAGCCCGGTGCCGAGGGACAGCGCCACTCTGGCACCGGCTCGGCCAGCCGAGGGTCCACCGACGCCGGGGGCCTCACCGACGGATGGAGCTGGAAGCGACTTGCCGATCATGAACTGGGAAGCCCTGGAGAATCACATCGCCGGCCTCCAGCTCCGGGAGCAGGAGAAACAGGCGCGGGAGCGCAGCGGCAAGCCAAGCGTTGTTGCCGCGCACCAGTCGGTGAGTGGACGCTCGCTGGGGGATTTGGTCAGTGGTGCGTCCGTTACCTGGAAGCTCACTGCCGGGCAAGACCGCATCGAAACCAATCGGGCGCGGAAGATAAAACATCGACTGACAAATGCTGGCAGATTTTGATTTGATTATAATTGTCACATGTATTGGGATGCAGTGAAAAGTATTGTTTCTTGCGCGCTATGCAAAGCATACCGTTCATAGAGTACATAGGGGAGAAGGATTTGATTTGATTTATTATTGACACATGTATTGGGATGCAGTGAAAAGTATTGTTTCTTGCGCACTATACAAAGCATACCATTCATAGAGAAGGAAAGGAGAGAGTGCAGAATGTAGTGTTACAGTCATAGCTAGGGTGTAGAGAAAGATCAACTTAATGCGAGGTAGGTCCATTCAAAAGTCTGATGGCAGCAGGGAAGAAGCTGTTCTTGAGTCGGTCGGTACGTGACCTCAGACTTTTGTATCTTTTTCCCGACGGAAGAAGGTGGAAGAGAGAATGTCTGGGGTGCGTGGGGTCCTTGATTATGCTGGCTGCTTTTCCCCGAGGCAGCGGGAAGTGTAGACAGAGTCAATGGATGAAAACTACCCCTTGTAGTTCCTTGCGGTCTTGGGCAGAGCAGGAGCCCAGACCAAGCTGTGATACAACCAGAAAGAATGCTTTCTCTGGTGCATCTGTAAAAGTTGGTGAGAGTCGTAGCTGACATGCCAAATTTCCATGCCAGATTTTCTGGGATTAGTCAGATTTTTAGTCTCTCAGGAAGTCAAAGGGGTGTGGAGTGCGGGGAGCAGGCAGGAAAGTGGAGTCAAAGTCCACAATCTGCTGTGATTGTATTGAATGTGGAACAGACCATGCGAGGACCATGCGGTCTACTCCTGCTCCTATCTCCTGCGATCTCACAGCAACCTCATCACAGCGCAGTGGATGGGCCGCACGGTGGCACAGTGGTTAACACTGCTGCTTCACAGATTCCCAGCTTGGGTCGCTGTCTGTGCGGAGTCTGCACGTTCTCCCCCGTGTCTGCGTGGGTTTCCTCCGGGTGCTCCGGTTTCCTCCCACAGTCCAATGATGTGCAGGTTAGATGGATTGGCCATGCTAAATTAACCCTAGTGTCAGGGGGACTCGCTAGGGTAAATGCATGGGGTTATGGGGATAGGGCCTGGGTGGGATTGTAGTCGGTACAGACTCGATGGGCCAAATGGCCTCCTTCTGGACTGTGGGATTCTATGATCTATGATTGGTTGAGGCGTTACCATGGACTATGCACGAGGGAGCGATTGTCCTCCAATGCCTGGACAAGTTCCTTTTGCCTGCAGAGGATAGGTCCTTGCGTACGAATATGTGCAGCTCCTAGCAAGTGTAGGTGTGATCCTGACAGATACTCTAAAATTGGCTGTTAGTTATAATATTTTTAACACACTCAGAATTGTCCAGTAAGTGCTGTCCAATTGCAGAATCACATTTATCGTCGGACATTATGTCCTGGGTTTTGCAAGCAATGGCTGGTTGAGTACGATCAGGACTTTGCCTATTGTAGAGACCCGGAGAGGGGGGACAACTCCAAACTCCCATCTCCATTCCAAGCTGATCCTGAGAAGGAGACCTCCCCCCCACCCCCGCCACCGCCCCAGCCCCGCACCCCCCCCTTCCCAGAGGAGCAGAAGACACCCACAACAAGGCAAACAGCAAAATAATCGATGGCAAAAAACGGGAGACGCTTGTTTTAATGGTTAGAGTCTGGAACACACAGCCCGAGAGTGTGTGGCGGAGACAGATTCATTCGTGGCTTTTAGAGGGAGTTATCCGGAAAATCATAGAATTCCTACAGTGCAAAAGGAGGCCATTCGGCCCATCGAGTCTGCATCGACCACAATCCCACCCAGGCCCTATTCCCGTAACCCCACGTATTTACCCTAGCTAATCCCCCTGACGCTAAGGGGCAATTTAGCATGGCCAATCCACCTAACCTACACATCTTTGGACACTAAGGGGCAATTTAGCATGGCCAATCCACCTAACCCGCACATCTTTGGACACTAAGGGGCAATTTAGCATGGCCAATCCACCTAATGTGCACATCTTTGGACACTAAGGGGCAATTTAGCATGGCCAATCCACCTAACCTGCACATCTTTGGACACTAAGGGGCAATTTAGCATGGCCAATCCACCTAACCCGCACATCTTTGGACACTAAGGGGCAATTTAGCATAGCCAATCCACCTAACCCGCACATCTTTGGACACTAAGGGGCAATTTAGCATGGCCAATCCACCTAACCTGCACATAAAATTTACAGTTTATTTATTAGTCACAGGTAAGGTTTACATTAACACTTCAATGAAGTTACTGTGAAAATCCCCTAGTCACCACACTCTGGCGCCTGTCCAGGTACATTGAGGGAGAATTTAGCACGGCCAACGCACCCTAACCAGTGCGTCTTTCCAACTGTGGGAGGAAACCGGAGCACCCGGAGGAAACCCACGCAGACACAGGGAGAACGTGCAGACTCCACACAGACAGTGACCCAAGCCGGGAATCGAACCCGGGTCCCTGGCGCTGTGAGGCAGCAGTGCTATCCACTGTGCCACCGTGCCATGAAGAGGAAGGCGTAGAGCTGAGGGAGCGGGACTAACTGGGTTGCTCATGTCCAGCATGGATGTGGCTGGCTGAATGGCCTCTTTCTGTGTTGTATCGATTCCGTAATGGAGCAGAGGATCTGGGAGAGGGACAGTGACCGGAATACCTGGTTGGGTTTTTTTTAATTTCTGGGCAAAAGAGAGCATGAGAGCTGTTAATAGAGAGTCTCTTGATGGATGCGGGGGTAGTTACATCGGGGAGCACTGATCCAGCTATGATGCTACAGATTACTACCTGAATGGCTGTAAATTGGGAGAGGGGAGTGTGCAGAGGGACCTGGGTGTCCTTGTGCACCAGTCGCTGAAGGTAAGCATGCAGGTGCAGCAGGCGGTGAAGAAGGCAAATGGTATGTTGGCCTTCATTGAGAGAGGTTTTGAGTACAGGAGCAGGGATGTGTTGTTGCAATTATACACGGCCTTGGTGAGGCCACACCGAGAGTATTGTGTGCAGTTTTGGTCTCCTTTTCTGAGGAAGGATGTTCTTGCTCTGGAGGGAGTGCAGCGAAGGTTTACCAGGCTGATTCCAGGGATGGTGGGACTGATGTGTGAGGAGAGGTTGACCAGGTTAGGATTGTTTTCACTGGAGTTCAGACGAATGAGGGAGGATCTCAGAGAGATTTATAAAATTCTAACAGGACTAGACAGGGTAGATGCAGGGAGGATGTTCCCGATGGTGGGGGGAGTCCAGAACCAGGGGTCACGGTCTGAGGATTCGGGATGGACCATTTAGGACGGAGGTGAGGAGACATTTCTTCACCCAGAGAGTGGTGAGCCTGTGGAATTCATTACCACAGGAAGTAGTTGATGCCAAAACATTGAATGTATTCAAGAGGCGGCTGGATATAGCACTTGGGGCGAACGGGATCAAAGGTTATGGGGGGAAAGCAGGATTAGGCTATTGAGTTGGACGATCAGCCAGGATGGTGGTGAATGGTGGAGCAGGCTCGAAGGGCCGAATGGCCTCCTCCTGCTCCTATCCTCTATGTTTCTATGTTTCTGTGTTTCGACGCTGTTACGTTTTCCATTCCAGCCCTTGGGGAGGAGGAGGATGGACAGTTTGCACAGATTCACATCCTGGGAGAGGGACAACAACAACACTTGGCAGATGACAGGCTTCAGTTGCAGCACTCGGTAAGCAGCAGGCCCGGCCGGCTGGGAACTAATTCCTGTCACTCCGAGGCCAGACTGGCCAAGTGTAGAGTGGCCACAGCCTCCCCTCTGCCAGCCGTGGCATCATGGGGAACCGCTTGAGAACTCTGTCTCTTGGTGCATCACAATCCACATGAGGACAGGCATGGAGATTCCCTCAGCACTGACCCTCTGACAGTGCGGCACTCCCTCAGCACTGACCCTCTGACAGTGCGGCACTCCCTCAGCACTGACCCTCTGACAGTGCGGCACTCCCTCAGCACTGACCCTCTGACAGTGCGGCACTCCCTCAGCACTGACCCTCTGACAGTGCGGCGCTCCCTCAGCACTGACCCTCTGACAGTGCGGCACTCCCTCAGTACTGACCCTCTGACAGTGCGGCACTCCCTCAGTACTGACCCTCTGACAGTGCAGCACTCCCTCAGCACTGACCCTCTGACAGTGCGGCACTCCCTCAGCACTGACCCTCTGACAGTGCGGCACTCCCTCAGCACTGACCCTCTGACAGTGCGGCGCTCCCTCAGCACTGACCCTCTGACAGTGCGGCACTCCCTCAGCACTGACCCTCTGACAGTGCGGCACTCCCTCAGCACTGACCCTCTGACAGTGCGGCACTCCCTCAGTACTGACCCTCTGACAGTGCGGCACTCCCTCAGTACTGACCCTCTGACAGTGCGGCACTCCCTCAGCACTGACCCTCTGACAGTGCGGCACTCCCTCAGCACCGACCCTCTGACAGTGTGGCACTCCCTCAGCACTGACCCTAGAGTGTTGTCCCGTGAGCCACGAGCGAGTTGAGGTACCAGCAGTGAGTGGTGCGCCCCACCGGCTAACGCAGAGATGGCTGTCAATCCGCTGGTGTTTGTTACTGATTCTCTCTCTCTCTTACACAGATTTCACAGTCGGATGAACTTGCAGTTGTGTTTTATCAATGACAGCAGCAGCGAGAGTGACACCGAGGAAGCCGTCGCGGGAGCCTCTGCCACACCACCCCCTCAGGTAGCCTGACCCACCCCTGACCTTTCGCTCCCTTTGTTTGACAGCGAGGTGAAAGGTCAGTGTGGACACCGTTCGGTGACAGGTTGCCCTGCTGCGTTCCTGTTGTTGAAGAGCGTAACGATGATCCATCGAGACTTTGACCCCCATTGTCAAGGCGCATTGGAGGTCAGGAACCATCCAAGCTGAGGGGGATCCGTCCAAGGGACTTAGATTTGATTTGAGTTGATTTATTATTGTCACATGTATTGGGATACAGTGAAAAATATTGTTTCTTGCGCGCTATACAGACAGAGCATACCGTTCATAGAGTACATAGAGGAGAAGAATTTGATTTGATTTATTATTGTCACATGTATTGGGATACAGTGAGACGTATTGTTTCTTGCGCGCTATACAAAGCATACCGTTCATAGAGAAGGAAAGGAGAGAGTGCAGAATGTAGTGTTACAGTCATAGCTAGGGTGTAGAGAAAGATCAACTTAATGCGGGGTAGGTCCATTCAAAAGTCTGACGGCAGCAGGGAAGAAGCTGTTCTTGAGTCGGTTGGTACGTGACCTCAGACTTTTGTATCTTTTTCCCGACGGAAGAAGGTGGAAGAGAGAATGTCCGGGGTGCGTGGGGTCCTTAATTATGCTGGCTGCTTTGCCGAGGCAGCGGCAAGTGTAGACGGAGTCAATGGATGGGAGGCTGGTTTGCGTGATGGGACTGGGCTACATTCACGACCCTTTGTAGTTCCTTGCGGTCTTGGTCAAAGCAGGAGCCCAGACCAAGCTGAGATACAGAAAACACTGCAGTGTGTATGTGGTGTAGGTACACCCAGGGTGCTGTTAGACAGGGAGTTCCAGGAATTTTACAGAAGAAGCAAAGGAGACATGGGGGTAATCTTTCTCACGCAGCGAGTGGTGAGAATCTGGAATGCCCAAGAATGTGGCGGAGGCTTGTTCAACCGAGGCTTTCAGGAAGATTTGAATTATTAATCCGAAAAGGAAGAGTGTGCGGGGATACGGGGAGCGGTGAAGGTGGGGGGAGTGGCATGAGGCCCATCGCTCATCCAGAGAGCTGGCATGGACGTGATGGGCTGAATGGCCCAATCTGTGGCTTGTAATAACACTGGCAAGTGATTAAGGAGTGACACGATGGCACGGTGGTTAACACTGGTGCCTCACAGCTACAGGGACCTGGGTTCAATTCCAGCCTCAGGGTCACTGTCTAGAACATAGAACATAGAACAGTACAGCACAGAACAGGCCCTTCGGCCCACGATGTTGTGCCGAGCTTTATCTGAACCCAAGATCAAGCTATCCCACTCCCTATCATCCTGGTGTGCTCCATGTGCCTATCCAATAACCGCTTAAATGTTCCTAAAGTGTCTGACTCCACTATCACTGCAGGCAGTCCATTCCACACCCCAACCACTCTCTGCGTAAAGAACCTACCTCTGATATCCTTCCTGTATCTCCCACCACGAACCCTATAGTTATGCCCCCTTGTAATAGCTCCATCCACCCGAGGAAATAGTCTTTGAACGTTCACTCTATCTATCCCCTTCATCATTTTATAAACCTCTATTAAGTCTCCCCTCAGCCTCCTCCGCTCCAGAGAGAACAGCCCTAGCTCCCTCAACCTTTCCTCATAAGACCTACCCTCCAAACCAGGCAGCATCCTGATAAATCTTCTCTGCACTCTTTCCAGCGCTTCCACATCCTTCTCATAGTGAGGTGACCAGAACTGCACACAATAAGACGGTGCGGAGTCTGCACGTTCTCCCCGTGTCTGCGTGGGTTTCCTCCGGGTGCTCCGGTTTCCTCCCACAGTCTGAAAGACGTGCTGGTTAGGGAGCACTGACCGTGCTAAATTCTCCCTCAGTGTTACCCGAACAGGCGCCAGAGTGTGGCGACTGGGGGATTTTCACAGTAACTTCATTGCAGTGTTAATGTAAGCCTTACTTGTGACACTAATAAATAAACTAATTTCTGCGGGAATTACGAAGAGAATCGAACTGAACTCAGTGGTGCAGTGTTAAAATGGGGTGCGTGGACGTATGGGGTTTATGGATGGCAATCTGTGAATGTAACAGGAGAGGCTGACAAAGCTTTTCAGAAAAAAATAACATATGGGGTCTTTGGCAGAGGGATGGAAAATGAAAGCAAGGAATTCCTGCCAAATATTTATAAATCCCTGCTTTGGCCTCAGCTAGAGTGTTGGCTCCTATTCCGAACTGTGCATTATAGGAAGGATGTCAAGGTCTGGGAGACGGTGCGGAGGGAGGTTTACCCAGCATGGGACCAGGAATTAGAGGGGTTCAGTTCATGCGGAGAGACTGGGAGAAGCTGGGATCGTCTTCCTCGGAGCAGAGAAGGTTAAAGGAAGAGATTTAATCGAGCCGTTCAAAATCACGAGGGGACGACACGGTGGCACAGTGGTTTAGCGCTGCTGCCTCACAGCGCCCAGGGAACCGGGTTCGCTTCCCGGCTCGGGTCACTGTCTGCGTGGAGTCTGCACCTTCTCCCCCCCGTGGCTGCGTGGGTCTCCTCCGGGTGCTCCAGTTTCCTCCCGCACTCCAAAGATGTGCGGGTTAGGGTGGATTGGCCATGATCAATTGCCCCTTAGTGTCAGGGGGATTAGCAGGGTAAATATGTGGGGGTTACGGGGATAGGGCCTGGGTGGGATTGTGGTCGGTGTAGACTCGATGGGCTGAATGGTCTCCTTCTATGATTCTATGATTCTAAATAAGGAGAAAGCATTTCCCGGTGGCAGGAGGGTGGGTAACCAGATTGAAGAGGGTCGGGTAAAGAACCAGAAGTGGGGAGATGAGAAGGTTTTATTTTTAACGCAGCGAGTTGTGATCTGGAAGGCGCTGCCTGAAAGGGCGGCGGAAACCGATTCAATAGTGTTGTGGTTCAGGTCACAAACTCCAAAGTGTTTTACGGAGCCCACCTGGATCATAAGTTTTGCACATTGAATTTGGCCAGGGATAAACATGAGATGTTTTGCTTCAGGTATGATTCAAATGACCCCAAAGGGAGCTTTTATCAAACAAAAATTTATTTAAGAATATAGCTAACATGTATGGAGAGAATTAGCAATAACTTCTATCAATTACAAACAAAACAATTACAATAATTTATCACCCTTAAATATATCTAAGATGTTCCAGTCAAAACCACAACATTCCTTCAGACAAAACCCTTTCCACAGGATTTAACACAGCAAAGACTAATGTTCACGTGATACTAGAATTAAGTCCTTTGGTTGAATGCTGCAGTTTTGTTGATACACTCAGAACAATTTGAAGTCAGCACAGCTTCCCAGAACACCAGGGAGAGACTCTGGTCAAGCCATCAACAGCAGATTCTTTACACCGGGAAAGCTTTCAGCTAAACAGCAGAATTTCCCAAAACCAGGGACAGAGAGAGAGAGAGACACTGCTTTCAGCCTGATGTCCCTTCTAAAACTAAAACCTGCAGCTCACAACTGAAAATAAAAGAACTCCTGTCACCTGATCTGCGAACAAAGAACAGTACAGCACAGGAACAGGCCTTTCGGCCCTCCAAGCCTGTGCCGATCATGATGCCTGCCTAAACTAAAACCGTACGCACTTACAGAGTCCGTATCCTTCCATTCCCATCCTATTCATGTATCCGTCTAGTTGCCCCTTAAATGCCGCTATCGTACCCGCTCCCACCCCCTCCCCAGGCAGCGCACTCCAGATATTCACCCCCCTCTGTGTAAAAAACTTACCTCGCACATCTCCTCTAAACTATTCCCCACGCACCTTAAACCTATGTCCCACGCACCTTAAACATCACAATAGGAACTTTCAAAAGGGGGAATTGGAGAAGTACTTTCGAAAGAAAAAACTATTTGAAGGGGGAATGGGAAGGCGGGGAGAATGGATCTATCCAAAGGCAGTAGCAGCAGCACAATGGGCTGAATGGCCTGTCTGTGCTTCATCCTGCTGCTATCCCAGTCCTCAGCACTGTGCATTTTTTCCAGAGGTGTTCAAGTGAGGGCGTCCCCGCTGAAGGAAGTCTTCTGTCTCGCAAGAAGGAGCTGGAGAGCGAAGCGAAGAGAGACCTGGCCTTAGTCAAGAGGAGACTGGACCTGGAGAAACAGCAGGTGCGTGAGGCCTCGGAGGGTCTAATCTTGACCAATCCATTCATCGTGTCCCTTTGTGGTTCAGGCGAAGATCGTTCAGGCCGGGCGGTACGGATTTCATCAGTTGGCCTCAGACGTACCAGGCAGACAATCCCAGCGCAGTGGGAAGGGTGTGCCCCACTGTCAGAGGGTCAGTGCTGAGGGAGTGCCCCACTGTCAGAGGGTCAGTGCTGAGGGAGTGCCGCACTGTCAGAGGGTCAGTGCTGAGGGAGTGCCGCACTGTCAGAGGGTCAGTGCTGAGGGAGTGCCGCACTGTCAGAGGGTCAGTGCTGAGGGAGTGCCGCACTGTCAGAGGGTCAGTGCTGAGGGAGTGCCGCACTGTCAGAGGGTCAGTGCTGAGGGAGTGCCGCACTGTCAGAGGGTCAGTGCTGAGGGAGTGCCGCACTGTCAGAGGGTCAGTGCTGAGGGAGTGCCGCACTGTCAGAGGGTCAGTGCTGAGGGAGTGCCGCACTGTCAGAGGGTCAGTGCTGAGGGAGTGCCGCACTGTCAGAGGGTCAGTGCTGAGGGAGTGCCGCACTGTCAGAGGGTCAGTGCTGAGGGAGTGCCGCACTGTCCGAGGGTCAGTGCTGAGGGAGTGCCGCACTGTCAGAGGGTCAGTGCTGAGGGAGTGCCGCACTGTCAGAGGGTCAGTGCTGAGGGAGTGCCGCACTGTCAGAGGGTCAGTGCTGAGGGAGTGCCGCACTGTCAGTAGAACTTTCTTTCAGATGAGACATTAAACTGAGGCATTGTCTGCTATGTCAGAAGGATATAAGATAACCGTGAGCCTGTATTGTGGGACGGGGAAGGGTGTGGGTGGGCCGGGGGGCTCTCCCCGCTGTGCAGGGACCAATATTCATCCTTTAATCATTATCTGTAAAACTGGATACACCCTCATGTAACATTGCTGTTTGTGGGATCTTGCTGTGTACCAATTGGCTGCCCCATTTGCTACAATGAGGACTGCACTTCTGAAAGGATCTCAGTGACATTAAAGCACTGTCCAAGGTCCCGAGGTTGGGAAAGGCGCTATAGAAAGGCAGGGTTTTGTTTTATCTGCACATTCTGCGACAGAATTAATCTGTTTCTCCCGCAGTCCAGAGACACCGAAAGGAGAAGCCGCTCACTGGAGCCGAGTGACCTGCGGGAGATGAACATGATCCAACTTCAGAACATGCAATCCAGCATCTTCTCCCAAATCCACGGTAAATCTGTACGACTCAGGAGGAAGCTTCACTCTGTATCTAACCCCGTGCTGTACTTGTCCTGGGAGTGTTTGATGGGGGACAGTGTAGAGGGAGCTTTACTCTGTGTCTAACTCCATGCTGTACCTGTCCTGGGAGTATTTGATGGGGGACAGTGTAGAGGGAGCTTCACTCTGTATCTAACCCCGTGCTGTACCTGTCCTGGGAGTGTTTGATGGGGGACAGTGTAGAGGGAGCTTTACTCTGTATCTAACCCCGTGCTGTACCTGTCCTGGGAGTGTTTGATGGGGGACAGTGTAGAGGGAGCTTTACTCTGTATCTAACCCCGTGCTGTCCCTGTCCTGGGAGTGTTTGATGGGGGACAGTGTAGAGGGAGCTTTACTCTGTATCTAACCCCATGCTGTACCCGCCCTGGGTGTGTTTGATGGGGACAGTGTAGAGGGAGCTTTACTCTGTATCTAACCCCGTGCTGTACCTGCCCTGGGAGTGTTTGATGGGGGACAGTGTAGAGGGAGCTTTACTCTGTATCTAACCCCGTGCTGTACCCGCCCTGGGAGTGTTTGATGGGGGACAGTGTAGAGGGAGCTTTACTCTGTATCTAACCCCGTGCTGTACCCGCCCTGGGAGTGTTTGATGGGGACAGTGTAGAGGGAGCTTTACTCTGTATCTAACCCCGTGCTGTACCCGCCCTGGGAGTGTTTGATGGGGGACAGTGTAGAAGGAGCTTTATTCTGTATCTTACCCCGTGTTGTACCCGCCCTGGGAGTGTTTAAAGGGGGACAGTGTAAAGGGAGCTTTACTCTGTATCTAACCCTGTGCTGTACCTGCCCTGGGAGTGTTTGAAGGGGGACAGTGTAAAGGGAGCTTTACTCTGTATCTAACCCCGTGCTGTACCCGCCCTGGGAGTGTTTGAAGGGGGACAGTGTAAAGGGAGCTTTACTCTGTATCTAACCCTGTGCTGTACCTGCCCTGGGAGTGTTTGATGGGGGCAGTGTAGAGGGAGCTTTACTCTGTATCTAACCCCGTGCTGTACCTGTCCTGGGAGTGTTTGATGGGGAACAGTGTAGAGGGAGCTTTACTCTGTATCTAACCCCGTGCTGTACCCTCCCTGGGAGTGTTTGATGGGGGACAGTGTAGAGGGAGCTTTACTCTGTATCTAACCCCGTGCTGTACCCGCCCTGGGAGTGTTTGATGGAGACAGTGTAGAGGGAGCTTTACTCTGTATCTAACCCCGTGCTGTACCTGCCCTGGGAGTGTTTGATGGGGGACAGTGTAGAGGGAGCTTTACTCTGTATCTAACCCCGTGCTGTACCTGCCCTGGGAGTGTTTGATGGGGGACAGTGTAGAGGGAGCTTTACTCTGTATCTAACCCCGTGCTGTACCCGCCCTGGGAGTGTTTGATGGGGGACAGTGTAGAGGGAGCTTTACTCTGTATCTAACCCCGTGCTGTACCTGCCCTGGGAGTGTTTGATGGGGACAGTGTAGAGGGAGCTTTACTCTGTATCTAACCCCGTGCTGTACCTGCCCTGGGAGTGTTTGATGGGGGACAGTGTAGAGGGAGATTTACTCTGTATCTAACCCCGTGCTGTACCCGCCCTGGGAGTGTTTGATGGGGGACAGTGTAGAGGGAGCTTTACTCTGTATCTAACCCTGTGCTGTACCTGTCCTGGGGGTGTTTGATGGGGGACAGTATAGAGGGAGCTTTACTCTGTATCTAACCCCGTGCTGTACCTGCCCTGGGAGTGTTTGATGGGGGACAGTGTAGAGGGAGCTTTACTCTGTATCTAACCCCGTGCTGTACCTGCCCTGGGAGTGTTTGATGGGGGACAGTGTAGAGGGAGCTTTACTCTGTATCTAACCCCGTGCTGTACCTGCCCTGGGAGTGTTTGATGGGGGACAGTGTGGAGAGAGCTTTACTCTGTATCTTACCCCGTGCTGTACCTGTCCTGGGAGTGTTTGATGGGGGACAGTGTAGAGGGAGCTTTTCTCTGTATTTAAAATGTCAGTATTCACGGGGGAGGTGCCGGATGATTGGAGGGTGGCTCATGTTGTTCCGTTGTTTAAAAAAGGTTCCAAAAGAAATCTGGGAAATCTTCGGCCAGTAAGTTTGACGTCGGTGGTGGGCAAGTTATTGGAAGGTGTGATAAGGGATAGTATCTACAAATATTTGGATAGACAGGGACTTATTAGGGAGAGTCAACATGGCTTTGTGCGTGGTAGGTCATGTTTGACCAATCTATTAGAGTTTTTCGAGGAGGTTACCAGGAAAGTGGATGAAGGGAAGGCGGTGGATGTTGTCTACCTGGATTTCAGCAAGGCCTTTGACAAGGTCCCTCATGGGAGGTTAGTTAGGAAGGTTCAGTCGCTAGGTATACATGGGGAGGTACTAAATTGGATAAGACACTGGCTCAATGGAAGAAGCCAGAGAGTGGTTGTGGAGGATTGCTTCTCTGAGTGGAGGCCTGTGACTAGTGGTGTGCCGCAGGGATCGGTGTTGGGTCCATTGTTGTTTGTCATCTATATCAATGATCTGGATGATAATGTGGTAAATTGGACCAGCAAGTTTGCTGATGATACAAAGATTGGAGGTGTAGTGGACAGTGAGGAAGGTTTTCAAAGCTTGCAGAGGGATTTGGACCAACTAGAAAAATGGGCTGAAAAATGGCAAATGGAATTTAACGCAGACAAGTGTGAGATATTGCACTTTGGAAGGACAAACCAAAGAAGAACGTACAGGGTAAATGGTAGGACTCTGAAGAGTGCAGTTGAATAGAGGGATCTGGGAATACAGGTACAGAATTCCCTAAAAGTGACGTCACAGGTGGATAGGGTCGTAAAGAGTGCCTTTGGTACATTGGCCTTTATAAATCGGAGTATCGAGTATAAAAGTTGGAGTGTTATGGTAAGGTTATATAAGGCATTGGTGAGGCCGAATTTGGAGTATTGTGTACAGTTTTGGTCACCTAGTTACAGGAAGGATGTAAATAAGATTGAAAGAGTGCAGAGAAGGT